>NC_034422.1:8291890-8522138 GCF_002078875.1 Numida meleagris
CCCGGCCAGCCCCCGGACTCTTCAGCCGGCCTAGCCTCATCCCACAGCATGCACCAGCCTCCCACAGCTCCTCAGCACAGGCACACTGGCCAGGAAGGGAGGCTGCAGGCAGCAGGTCAGGGGCAGCAGTCAGTGCTGGTAAGAGTCCATTGGGCATCTCTGATAAATCCAGGAAGGTTTCAGTGGTACAAACTGGGAAGCAAAGAGCAGCTCTCTTCGAGCCCCAAGACTGAATTCCTGCCCTCTTCTCAATTAAGAAACAATTAACAGGATCCAGAAACATGAAAATATTATTTTATTCTATGCTCACTTTACACAGAAGGTTCAATCCTAAAGTACCAATAGCTGTAACACCACGAAGCAGGAACAACAGCACCTCCTTCTTAGATACAAGATTTATATATATATGTCAATTTCTGTTAAACAGTTTCTTCTCCTCTAAGCCCTAGTTGTGAACTTTATAAGCTCACAGTTACGCCTTGCAGCTGATTACAACCCAACACACCGCCGCAGCAGCACCCCCATGTGGCCTGTTTCAGCTTCAACTAGAGAAGGAATGAGGTGGTAAGAAGTTAGCAAGCAGACTCAAACATGTATCAGTATTTCTTGAATTCAATTCTTTCTACTTTCACATCATCCTCAATTAGCTGGTATACATAAGTCACAACTGTGGAAGCCTGGATATCCATCAGTACAAATGAAGGAGTGACGTTCCTGGAAAGAAAACATATTTTGTCAATCACCCTGATTAGCTTACACCTCTTACCAAGATGTCTTATGGGAATGTACTACAAAACACTTAATTGCAAAGGGCTGCAGTTATCTTGAAGCACCACAGCTCAGAGGCGCTGACTGTAGCAACTCAGAGCTGCTGTTGGCCAGAGCAGCCCTTGGGGCTGAATGTTCCAGCTCCTGCAAGGCTCAGATGTTGGCAGTGCCCTGAGGGCCTCCTCCCCAACAAGAGGTCAGCACACAGCTTCTGGAAGACACCTCAAGGCAACGAAACTCCAAGAAGCAAAAGCATCACACCATTATGTGGGCTCAGGAAGAAGCACCAGGCACATCAGTGATAGGCTGTCCGGGCCAGCTCACGGGCTAACCAAAGCCTTATGAACAGAGGGAGCCAGGCTGCATTCTCCAGGAAGGGGAGAGATGGCCTGCATGGCACTGCATCTCACCAGTGCTCTGCAACACGTGGGCTGGACTCTTAAGGGCAGACTCACATATCTGAGGCAATGTTTATAAGCTAAGCTGCATTGGGCAGTTCAAGGCTCATTTCACTCACGTTTCTAAAGCAGTGTAGGCTCCTGTAGCTGATCCCGGGTTGATGTAGAACTTATTTTCATGCTCAAAGGCTTCAAATTTGTGTGTGTGTCCTGAGATAAGAATATCTACATCCAGCTGCCTCTGCAGCAATGACAAGCTTGCCACATCACCCCAGGGAATAACTTGATGGCCATGAATCAATCCAATTCTGAACTGCCCAACAGTTACTACCTTCTGTTCGGGGTAATTCAGACTCTGAGGAGAAATACACAGGTTAGAAGTCAGATGAAGAACCCTCACCAACACAACAAAGGTTCACAACACAAGCCTGTCCTTCACTATCCAAGCACACACTGTCTTTGGACATGTACAGTGACTCAGATGCTTGCACCACACCCCAAGAAGAGCAACTGCAGAGCAAAGAACTAGGATCTTGAGCCTGACTGGAACTGACTGGAGAGCAGGAGCTTCAAGGCTATTCAACAGTAAACAGGCACCCTGCTCCTGCAGGGATCTGAGGGACTGCAGCGGCCTCACAGCAATCATGAGTGGACTCATGAAGAACTTGAAAAGTTGAGTGCATGTATTACCACTACACACCAAGTCTTCCCTTACCGTAAGTGCACTGAGAAAAGCCTACAAAGTCATTTCGTTTCTTAAGTCTTATTCATTCCTACTTCTTAGCCCTGCACCTTAGTGCTCAGGAATTGCAAACAGTGAAGGAATTCCCAGGTTTCAGTGGGACAACTACAGCTTGCAAGGTGGAGGACTGAGGAATTAACAGCAGCAAGAACATTACCTCAGAGTCCCCCTTAACAACATGAATGTCCCCAGCCAAAGTCCTGAGGTAGTCATAGCTCTCCTTGGTGCAGAGGTTTCCTGTGCACAAAATATGCTGAATCTTCCCTGGAACCAGCAGGCTCTTGAACTTTGCTGGTAGACCACTGCATCGGTGTGGGATGTGGAGGTCCCCAAGTACTAACACCAGCTTCACACACAGCAGGACAAAAGAGAGAGTTTTAACCACATCACTCAATGGTACGAAGCCAGTCAGCAGCTCCAGCGTATTTGCTATTTCCAGCAACCATTACAGACGCAGCAAGGATTTCTTCCAGGATTAGCTTCCAGGGAACAGCCCTCAACATGCACAAGGTGCCCACAAAACAGCCCCAGACTACTCCTACCAGGACACACACATGGGTTCTCACCACCCCTGCTGAGGGAATTCACCACCCAGTGACACCAAAGGACAGCAAGCACCACACCAAGCACCACTGAACGTCCAGGCTTGGAGCTACCGCTCCAGCCCAGCAGGGTGAGGAAGCGGCTCCAAGGCCACCGCTCACCATCCTGCTCCGCCACAGAGCTCCAGCCACACCGTCACCTCGACGCGCACTGCAGTAACCAGGAAGTAGCACGCCTCTTTTTCCCCTCCCCGAAGCCAATGGCAGCTCCCGATTTGCCCCACGTGATGCCTCATACCGCTCTGGCCCCGCCCCTAAAGCCAATCCCCGCGCGTGCCCGGCTGTGCTGCGCATGCGGAGTGCGGCTGTTACCGTCGTGGTGGGAGCGAAGTGTTGCGGCGTTGCTGTCTTCAGGCTGTGTTATCTGTGAGAATTTTGTGGAAAACGCAGTACCCTCCTGTGTGACAACGTTCGTACAAAGTGCCCAGCGATGTCCGTATGATTACACGCCTCCTTGTCCCCTCAGAAGCCGGGGGGAACCGTGAGGGGAGCATAGGGGTCTGTGAGGGGGAGAGGGGCGCGACAAAATGGCGGCGAGGGGGGCGCGAGGGGCGACAAAATGGCGGCGGGGGGCGCGAGGGGCGACAAAATGGCGGCGCGGGTCCCGGGCTGCCCAGAGACTAAGCCAGCAGTGTGCCGAGAGCAAATCTTTATTACATTTGTTGTACTTACTACATTTATTACCGTTATTAAACCACGCCAGAGCCTCAGCCTGCTGGGAGGCCTTATTCCTTTTTTCCACAGTTGCCATTCTCTCTGCTGAGAGCATCGCATCGTGGTTGTGTGGGGTGAGCCAGATGGGTTTGCTCCTTGCTTCTACAGCCAGTTGGTGGTGAGGGGCAACGAGCAGAAATAGCGACCGTTGTCTTCCTCCTGGGCAGCTGTGATGATGAGGATGCAGGCGTTGCGGGCAAAGTCTTTGGTAGCAGAGAAGCGGTCAGGAATCCTGGCAGGCTTGTGCTTGTCGTGCTCTGAGTTGTAGTAGAGCAGGTACCTTAGGGCCTGCCCTGGGCGCTGCTGGTACCAGGTGATGCCAAAGTCAGTGATGTTGTACTGGGGGCTGAGGACACAGGACAGCCGGGCGGTCTCCCCAGGCAGCACCTGCACGGCAGCCGGCTGGGTCAGCACTGGCTGGGCCCTGCAGACTGTGCACACCAGGGATGTGGTTACTGGTCTGGAACTGTGTCCCAACACCCCCAGCCCTGAAACATCCCCATGCCCCCATGTTGCTCCACGCTGGGAACAAACTGCCCTTCTTGGCTGACTGTCCCCCTGTGCAGAGCTCAGTCCTGCCAGCCATTCCCAGTGTCAGTGCAGCTGTGCTGCTGCCCTTACCTGACCGTGCTGTCCCCACCAGCAGCAGGAGCATGAAGCCCAGGACCATGGTAGGAGCCAGGAGCAGAGGAAGGGAGGTTGTTTAGAGACCGTCTGCAGTGCTGCACAAGTCTGGGATGCTGTGTGTGCTACTGGTGCTGGTGAGGTATATGTAAATGACACGAGGGGCTGGGGGACTGCAGCTCGCTGCTTTGCTCCATTTCCTGCAACCGGGCTTCAGCAACAGGGCTCTAATCAGTGGGGCGAGAGTCCAGCATCTCCACCTTCACTTTCAGGCACATCTTTGCACGTGCAGCCCGCCCCAGCAACACGGTACAGCGTGGGGACACCACTGAAACTAAATCAGCCTACCCAAGGGACGTGGTGTGGGGGACTCTGGCTGCAGCACAATTGGTGCCCAGTGCAGGACTGCAGACTAGTAAAGCAAAAAGCTGCCAGAGTCAGCAGGCATAAAGGCCCACCTGTCTGTAACACTGCCACAGTGTAAGCAGCCTCTGCGAGCTCTGCCCAGCTCCCAAGGTGTCTCCAAGCCCAAGAGATGATCGCAAGTTCCCAACGTGACTGGCCCTGGGTGTGCTCTGGCTGTGAGGGAAAACGGAGCCATGAGATCCAGGATGGGTTCCTGTCTTGTTAGGCCACCCTGGCACTGCATCACTGGTTCCAGATATGGACAGGTATGGCACGACAAGCCAGACACTATGGTGACACGCTGCAGTGCTCTCAAGAAGGGCTCACGTGCCCAACGGCTTATCTATTTTTTGCACCTTCTCTATCAGTTGGTCTCACAGAAGCATTTACTTCCCTCTATGTGACCTTGACCAATTTTCTGTGACCCAGTCTCCCTGGGGAGTAGTGAGAGCAAAACAAAGAGTGAAAAGTGATGGCCGAGGCTCCTCAGAGCCACTGTAACATGACCACCTCAAAGCACAGTGTGTCTGCAGCAGAGGAGGCAGCGGGGTACTCCAAAGTGGAGTTGAGGCAGGGTTTTTCTCATCCCACAAGGAACAGAAATACCCAACTGGTTATGAAACACCCTGCTGAGAGCAGCAGCCTCATCAGCATGGGCACAGAGTGCTGTGGTGCTCTGCCACAGCCAGCACAAATCAGAAAATTGTGAGGTGGCAGAGGAAACCCAAATACCACCTTACACAAAACCAGCACAACCGTCTTGATGTGATTTCATCAACCACAAAGTGATTTGGTCACAAAACCAAGGTCACAACAATACAGGCTTGTTTTGGAAAGCCTCCACCTCTTCTGACTTGTGCCATGCATCAGCTGAGCCCAGAGGCGCTGACTGATGCAGCACTACAGCTGCCCAAACACTCCTGGTCTGGCAAGGACAGTGAGAATCGGTGCTTTGTTCTCTGCTCCACAGTTTTGCACTTTCTTGAGGGAACAGCAGTGAGAGCAGAGACAACAGCACCTCTCTCCTTCCCTGGGCAAGAAAAGCTGCCATGTAGGTGTTGCTCCACCTCAAAAAGCAGCCGAGCATTTCCTCCATGAGAGGAGGATGTGGCTGTGTCTGGCAGGTGATAACAGCCCCAGAGGATGATGCAAAGATTTGTTTGAGCTGGGCTAGATGCTCAGCAGCCAAAAGCCAGCTCCACCAGGAGCCAAAACAGCCATGTACAGCAGAAACTGAACGCGCATTCACAGGGTTTGTTCTCAAGAGGATTTAATTGAACACAAGAAACAACCGCTGAAGGAGAGAAGAGTTTGCTAGAGACCTTTGCATGATACACAATGGAGAGGAATTATCGATGGTGCCATGAACACAGCATGCACAGCACAGCTCCCTGTGTCCTGCTGGGCCCTTCTAAGCTGTCATCTTTGTCCCAGGTTTCCTGCGGCAGGGTTCCTTCCTGGGAAAGTGAGGAACTGTGAACAAACAGAACAGCATCGGTTACCCCATGGCAGCGCAGGAGCCCCACATTTGCTGCTCTCCCGCATGCGAGGCAGGAGCATGGCCACAGCTTCCTCCCCAAGGCTCCTGGCCACCAGCTCCTGTACCACTGCAGCGGGGAATCAGCAATGGCCAGGCTTTGCCTGGCTGCCTCCAGGGCTCTGTGATGCCTGGGGCCACACTCACACTGTACTCTGTGCTGCCAGTGCTGATGTAGATGGCTTCACTGCTCGTGGTTTCCCTGCCTGTGGTCTCAGAAGGCACGCAGCGGGGATCCAATGTATCCAGCAAGGTGTCCCGTCTCCTCAGCTGGACGTGACACCTGTCTGAAACAGAGCAGAGAGGATACGCAGCTTTGCAGGAGCAGCTCGTGCTGACATAGCACAAATGAGGTATACTGCAGGCTCAGCTCACACATCCAGATTGCGAAGGTTTTTTCCTGACAGTTTTTTTCCCCACTATAATGGCCCGCTTTACTCCTTACAGTCCAAAGGCATTTCCTTTGCCTGAATCTTGCACCATGCTAACTGCCAAAAGACATTTTACCAGGGCTTGGAGAAGCCTTCAGCCTCCTGCTGCACTCCTCCAGGTGACAGCACGGGAGAGCAGTGACCTGATGTAGTGCCAGCCACATGAGTCACAGCTGTTCCTAGTGCCCCACACCTGGCTGAGACCACAAGGGATGCAGTGAGGTGTCAGCAGAGGGCTATGCAAAGCAGGTGAGGGATTGGACCAGGCCATGCTGCTGAAGAGCCAGCGTTCTCACAGAGATGCAGCAGGCCGCTGCTGCTGTAAGGTGTTGTCTGGGTGAAGATCTGTTTCTTGCCCAGTATTACTTACACAGAAGGTACAAGCATGGAGCAAGCACAATGAACACAGCACTCCCCAAAACCACTAGCAGGACAGACGAAGAGCCTAGAAAGGAAAACACAGGCTTGTACTCATACTGTTCATATTGTAAGATCTACTGGGATGTGCAAACCTGCAAGTGGGTTTGTGGTTTCAGTGAAAACGCAGCAGGCTCTGATCTCTGCAGCCCAGGAACGTGTGTAAAATATTGAAGAAAACCTGTGAAAAAAGGCTGAAAGCAGGGAGGAGGCAGACTGTGCCCATCCCGTCACACAGGGTGCTTCCCCCAGCATGAGGATGAAGAAACAAGAGCACAAGGAGCCAGCACAACTTTTAAGAATTTCTTCTGAAATATGAATCACTTTTTTTTGGCTCCAAATCAACAAGGATGTGGCATGTCCTACAGCTCAAGACAGGGTCATGTTTTATCCTCGCATCATGTATTTCCCGTGTATTTCCCAGGTGAGTCACGGTGAGCCCAAATTACTTGTGTAATTTTAACTAACCATGTTAATGGGCCAGGTTGGGTTTTGTTACTGAGTTACACTGGATGAAAGATGCTTTGCACGCTAAACTGCATGCATTAAAAATCTGTGTTGTCATTAGGTACAGATGAAATTGGTTTCTGAAAGGGTCACATCACCAGCAATCAACAACTTGTACAGATAACCATCTGCAGCAACAGGCACATAACCTCACAGATGAACTTCTGTGGTTTTGTAGACACTTCAAGTATATCTGTGCATCTTGCATTGATGTTCTGTGACTTTGCAAAGCCTTGCTATTGCACCCTAGCAGCAGCTTGCACTTTGGGCAGCCAGGCCCCTCAGCCAGCGCAGGTACAAGTGTGCTGTGTGCTGCAGATGCAGCTCCCGCTGTTGCCTACCTGCACTCCCCAAATCCTCAGGGTGGTGGCAAGGTGAATGAGAAGCACCCTGCACACTAAGACGTGTCCTAGATGAGAAGTCTCACACCCATCCTGTCACGTAAGCCCATAGATTGGATGGAGCGACTGAAACATTAAGGCCAACAGGGACAGAAGGATTTTCGCTTTCCCCACAGCGTCCCTGGAAACGCTCACCTTTCACAGTGAGGTTGGTTCCCCTCCCTCTCTGCCCACCAGAAAGCTCTCCCAGGCCTCTCTGACACTGGTACCAGCCACTGTCCTTCTCTTCCAACCCAGTAATGGTGAGATGGCTCCAGTGATTTTCCAGATCTAATGAGCTCTGGAAACGACTTCCAATGCTGCCGTTCTCGTCCTGGAAACTGGACCTGAGGTGCCATGCTATGAGTCGGGGCGGGCTCTGGTCTCGCTTGTGCAGCCAGAAGAGGTCTGTGAAGTTGCCAGTCAGGTTAGAGGGGAAATCACAGTCCAAGGTGACTTCACTGCCCTGAGGTGCAGAGTAGCTGAGGTCCCCAGGGGCTGCCCAGGGCTGCTGACCTGCAAAGAAAAGAGGGTCATGGGGTGGCCGGGTCCCTTGTCCACTGAACTCAATCCAACAATGCTAACGCTTCCCAGACGCTTTGTGAAACCACTCAAAGACCGGAGAGGACCACAGATCCTCAGGGACACAAAAGTGCAGTGCTGAAAGGAAAGAAAGAAGGAGAGCCAGACTCACCTCTAACGAGCAGGTGAATCACCTTTTCAGTTGGATTGCTGTTCCCTATCTTCACATAGCAAAGGTAAGGGCCAGTGTCATTCATAAGCGCTGCTGAGATGTTGAGAAAGCTCACGCTCCTTCCGAAATCCAGAACGCTGCTGAAGTGACCGTCGCTGTAACACACACGGGACTGATTGGACTGTGTCATCCTGAACTGCAGGACCCTTCTCAATTCATTCCTATGGCTCCAGAGGATCTCATAGAAGGGATTGCTAGTGCTGTTGTACTTGTGGAAAGGACACTCCATCGACACGGGCTCCCCTACAGTCACAAGAACCACTTGACTCTTGAGAGTCTCTGAACCTAAAACAGAAAGTAAGAGCTGGAAATCTGTCCTGAGCTCCGGTTCCTGCTCCTGGGCAGGGAACAGACACTCTCTCCATTCCACACCATAGTGAAATTCAGGTACTGGGCAAGTGCCCCTTGGTGAGGGCCTGACAGCTGCCCCACCAGCTTCATCTCTTTGGAGGTTCACAGGGCACATAGATACCACAACCGAAATTCCTGGCCCTGAACCTCTCTCTAGCTCCAGACAGAGCCACAGGAAGCCTGGGAATCATCCACATGCTCAGCGATCCCTAAAACTGCAGGACTCCTCCCCAGTTACTGTGGCCTGTGCATTCCCACTCAAACAACAGGAAACACTGCTGAGCACAGCTTCCTACCCAGCGCTACGTGCGCTGCCCAGACAGTAATGGCTCTGCAGAAGGTAAGGTTTCAAGAGATGAATAAGCAGCGGGGAAGCAGTAGGGAACGTTTCACCTCAGGGACTGTCACAGCCTTGCAGTCTTATTTTTGTTTCTGGCTATCAGCATACTAGATCTTGTCCAACAAACGGATGCTCTCAAGCTCCTGCACATTAAGTGCCACTGAGTATTTCTGTCCGTCTCTCCGTTCAGCGTCCAGAAACTTTTTCAAAATACATCAGGAGCCATTTTCTCTTTTTTGTCTTAATTTCAGGAGGCTCTGAAGTGGCCTGGCAGAATGGGATCACGAGCAGTGCAAGGGAGTAATGGCTTAAAAGCACCACCCACCCCCAAAAAACCCAGACTGGGACAAGGGCTGAAAGGGGACAGTCCCAGTGCTTCCCACCAGGGAGAGAGAACAGAGTAGGCACTTACCCCAGGACAGGAGCAGCAGGGTAAGGAAGGCGAGCAGCACATGGGAGTGGGTGAGCGCCATGCCCTCCCGGCAGCAGAGACAGGAGGCAGCCCCTTGTTTTTCACCTCGCGCAGAGGTACCGCCCGCACAGTGCGCGCGCAGAATGGTGTGAAACAGCTCTGCCGAGAACTGTCAGCACGAGCAGGCCTTGTCCTGCAGCATGGCTTTGTCCCACCAGGGTCCCGTCACCGCTTGAGACCACATCCAGGGGACAAAGAGGCCGCAGGCACCACCATGCTGGACTCTGCCCAATGGCACGGGGTCACTCCAGGCCCCTCAGCTGCCCGAGGTGAGCCCTGGTCTGTTCCCTGCCGCATTCAGAAGTGGGAAAGAAGCCTGCGAGCAGGAGGCCACAGCCCCTGGGGTCAGAGAGCAAAGCTCCTTCGTAATGCTTCACCATCTGCTTCAGCTTCCCACCTAGCTGCCTCCAGCACAAGGCTGAGGCCACAGGACAGGGTGCAGGGGCAGGGGTGCCAATGCTGGGGCAAGGGGGTGATTTCCTTTTGACAGGAAGCTTTTTTATCACAGGAACACGCTCTCTGTGCTTGCGCTGCTTGCTCCAGGGGCTCTCCTGACACACGCTGCACTCTAAATCGCCTCCCTGAGAGCAGAAATACCAAACGCTGGCACAGGAACTGTCCTGGTGCATTGGGACGTGGCCCAGGGAACCCAAACAACCCTCCTGCCACAGTCACACACAGTCTGACATTTGTGGGTGCTCATGAGACCTGTGCTGTACCACCTGAAAGGGAAAGATGAGTCCTCCATAGCCTGGTATAGCAGCTGCTGCGACCTGCAGCACAGCGAGGTATCACTTAAAAGGGATTGAGACCTCAGAGATATTTGGTCCGGAAACCAAGGTCACAGGAGAACAAGCTGGTTTTAGGCCAGTCCAGCAGTGAGAGCTGCAGCACCTCCAGCCCCAGCTCTGAGGCTTCTGCTAATCAGCCTTGTGCTCTGCTCTGTGGTTTCACAGCTCCTTCGTGGGAAAAACGAGATAAACAGAGCGATGAGCACAGCTCTGCCCACACGCACCCTGCTGCACCCTACACAGCTGTCAGGACCTTCCTCTGTGCGAGGAGGGGAGATGTGGAGAAAGGCAATTTGTCCACGGCACTGTGAGCAGCAGGTACACAGCGCAGCGCTGCAGATCGCTCCCTGTACCAGCATCAGTACTGGCTCCCACCACTCAGGTGCTCAGCCGAGCCGTGGGGCAGGATTTCACCTGCACATCTTGGCATCTCCACGGGAAAAGGGGATGATGCTACAGTGCCCCATGAACACTGCTGGAGAAACATCTAACGGCAACATCTGGAAGCTCCGTGGAAGATGCAGCTGCTGCACAAGCAGCGCAGACTGCTCCATGCTTTCTGTTTGGCTTATTCTCTCCTGCTAGATGTGCTTATTGAACAAAGTGAGTTCTCTCTGGTTTTATCCCAAATTTAACGTTTTAGGGACTAAGGCATAGCTATCCCTGCGAGGTCTGGGCAAAATAAGGACCACAACTGCTGCTGCATCGAACTGCATTCTCTGCCGTGCCCCTGGGGCTTCCTCTCTTCACAGTCTGGCACCTCACAGCCCAGAGGGGGCTGCAGGGCAAACAAAGGGGCAGAATCATCCATGCTGGGAAAAGACTGAGATTCAGAGCAGCTGAGATCACAGCGGCCAGGCAGCCCTCCCAGAAGGCTGTTAGCAAAGCCCCACACTGCTCCTCCTCTCCCAGAACCCGGCTGCAGGAGGCTCAGCAATCTGCAGGGACCATTCCCCATTGCTGGGAAATTTGCAATTGAAACCGGGACAGCCTCAGCCGGAAACACCACTCCCCCTCAGTGCCCAGGAGCCAGCGTGGCATTTGCTGGCATTTTGTCACCCCCACTACCTGCAGGACAGCACCCAGCACACGCAGCCCACGTGTCCCTGGGAACGCTTTGTTCATCATGGTGAGGCACGTGGGGAAAACACTGGCTTTGATTGAGTGCATCTTCAGGGGTGGGTTACTGAGCAGCAGCCAAGATCGTGGGTGGTACAATCCCCCCAGGTTGTCCTCACTGCGCGTTTCCAGCCTTGCAGCTCTGGGGAGCTTGCCAGAGGGGACTTTGCTAGTCTGCATGGAGCCAGAAAAGTCACTGGGCAATGACAGCTGCCAGCAGAGCACCTCTGCTCCTGGGTTTATGGGAGGGCTCCCCTTGCTGTAATCCTGGCCCTCAGCTTCAGAACGCAAGCACTGAAGGAGGGAACTAGCAGACTGTCCTGGCCTTCCCACACTTGGCAGGCAGCCGCTGCCTGACCTGCAGCACTCACTGCTGAAGCTGCCAGATGCACGCGGCCCTCAGCCTTTGCTCCCTCTGCTATTTGTGCTGGATGCCCAGCGCTGACTGCTGACGTTGGTCAGCCCTGGCAGTTTCTCTGTTGTGACACTGGGTGAGAGTTCACGGCCAAAACATCCAGAATGACTCAGCTGAGATTCAACTCCTTCCCCTTGTGACCTGGACAAGTTCTTGGAAGGGGAACAGCAAGACAAGGCTCATGAGTTTTTCCTACTCTGATTTGAGGAAACTAAGTTAAAGGACACAGGTGTTTCACAAAGCAGAATAATTTTCCCCAAATCAGAATGCTCATCCCAGCTCCTAAACTGAAGCATTTCCAGCACCACACACCAGCAGGCATGGCCCGTAATGCTGCAGCTCAGAGTGCTGCTGAAAGGCCACGCAGGGACCCCAGCTCTGCTGGCTGTGACTGGGCAGCTCCCAGCTCCCTGCCATGCCAGTGGGGCCGCTGGATCCAGAGTGATGACACAAATCTCACTCTGCTTACAGCCAACTGCCAGGAGACGCTGAACCTGTAGTGCCACATCCTGATCCTACCTGCTCACCTGAGAAGTGTCAGTGCGGGACAGAAGGTACCGAGCAGTGTGTGAGCAGTGACCACCCCAGGGACAGACACTCTCCCTTAAAGAAGCAGCAAAGGGTAACAGGTTGCATGGGAGCTGGAGATCATCCCAAAACACAGGCAAAGCACATCTCCTCCCCTCTAGACCTGAGTACATTCTCCCTATAGCATCAGTTTGCTAAGGAAAATACCTCTGGCCTTTCTTGACCACATCTCTCTCCACAGACTGCATTGATCTTGTGGATGAGGCAGGGGCGCTGATGAACCTGAGCAAAGCAGAAAAGCCCACATCTGGATTTGCCAGTAAATATCTACATGAAAGGCAGCACAGCTCGGCCACTGCACCTGCAGGGGTCTGCTTCAGAGGCAGGCAGCACTGCACAGCATTTCAGGTAACTGTCCCACACACCAGGGAAACCCCATCACCACCTGGAAACGATGCAGCTTTCAAGAAGGGCTCTCACTGCACAGACGCAAGCCCACATGAAAACTGTCTGAGGTGGCAGGGAGGAGGAAGGAACTTCTCATAAGAGACCTGTCCCACTTACAAGTCTTGATGTGTTTTTGGTAGAGAGCTTAACTCACTTTTCCTATTCTTCTGTCAGAAAGAGAAAGCGAAAGCACTGCAGCTACTTGCTACAAATCCTTACTGGAGAAGCTGGGGAAACACTACCCTGAGCTAGCAGGCAAGAGCCAGGCACCCATCTCCATGAGAGCTGACAGTGCAGGCACGGCTCCCCTCACACACCACCCATTGGATGGCCCTGCTCCACATCACAGCCCCACGGCTGTTCTGGCTGTATCAGGTGAACTCAGGCAGCAAGGAGGAAAAAACAGCAGCCAGAGCAGCTGTGCAGAACTCCTCATGGTGTTGGCTGTCTCTCAGAAGAGTCCAAGGCACCACTGGATGACAAGAGGGGCAGCTCAGGACACTGCCTACTACCAGGCATCTAGGTTCTGACATTTAAGAGGGCCAGGACCTTCAAACACCAGCCCCCAGCATCCGTTGCCAGCTTTAAGTACCTCTGTCTGGACTCCTCACAAGCCCAGGCAAGGCTCAGAACTTGCTCAGTGTTCAACAGCTGGAAGTCAGCAGTTTGTTAGTTTGATTCTGACATGAAAACTCAATGGGTCAAGTGTTTGAAAGTTACACTTCCGTAACTGTGCCGTAAAGAATGCAGCATGATCTAAGATAAGGACCAGAACCTCCCAAAGACAGCATGCAGGCAGTGGTAATGAGACCTGCTCTGCTGCCACGACTGTAAATAGAAGGCAGCCCTGAACTTACCTCGATGCTAATGACCTTGAGAACATTGCATAACACACTAAGCACCATCAGCCAAACACATCCCAGTCACACCACCAGACAAACAGCCCTTCAGGAAGAGGTTATCAGTGGAAAAGAATGCTCCTGAAGCACTGCAGGACAGCGCCGATAACCCCCCCAGCCTCTACTCTGTGTGCAGCACTGCCAGCCTTACCTCAGCTCAGCTGTCCCACCTACTTCCACCAAGTCATGCAGGTGCAGTTCTTGCTGGGCTACACCTCCTGTTTGCAGGAATTATGCAAACACACGTGCCTTGCCCTGCAAGCAAGTAACAGGGGTAGTACTTGGCTAGCTTAATTTCAGCCTTTTATTAAATAAAGAACATGCACAGGTAATGCTCCAAATAAGCTTCTTTATTTCTCCATGATAAATAGAGCACTATCTGATTTCCGCAGTCTCAACCGTTCTTTTCCTTCCCTACCAATCCAGAAGTGAATGACCCCTAGAGGGCTCCTCTCTCAGCCTGTTCCCTCAGCTCAGCACCTGCCCGTCCTTCCTTCACTCCTTGCAGCCAGCAGGGCTCTACACCAGCTCTTCTCCTTCCTACGAGGGGGCGGATTCTTCACAGGAGAGAAGAAACACCTACAGGGGAGAAAGCACAAGGTGAGCAGCAGCAGTCCACAAAAGCCCTCCCACATAAACAGATCAGCCTAAGACCAAAACATCGTCACTGAAGTCTGCTATCAACAAACGCAGGCTCACCGTTGCTATACTTGCACTGCTTCAGGGCCTCGTTGAAGCCCTCGCACAAGGTCAGGTCCCGCTGGTTGGTAGCGCACTCCAGGAACTGCTTCATCTCGTAGTGGCACGGCCCGTACGGCGACTGCGGCTGCACGGCGAGCTGCTGCTGCCGGGGCTCCTGCGGGCGGGGCGCGGTGAGGGGCGCGGAGCCGCAGCTTCCAGGCCGCTCCCCCGCGCAAGGGCGGCACAAGGTCACCCCGGCCCGGCTCCTACCTGCGCGGCCGCCGCCGGTGCGGGCGGCTCGGAGGAGCCGCTGAAGGCTCCGGTGAGGGCGCTGCCCACCACGTGCCCCACGGCGGAGCCCACCGCCACGCCGGCCGCCGTGCTCGCCATCTGCGCCATCAGCCCGGGCTGCGCCGGCTGCGCCGGCTGCGCCGCCGGCACCGGGGCCGCTGGGGCCGCGCTGCGGAACAGAGCAGAGTCAGAGAGCCGCGGCGGACGCGGGCGGTCCCTCCCGGCTCAGCCCGTACCTGGCGGGGGCCGGCGGCGCCGCGGGCCGCGACACGCTCCTCCTGCCGCGCGCCATCCTCTCGGCGTTCTTCCCGCGCGCCCCCGCGCACGGCCTTAAGAACGGGCCCGTCCCCACGTGACACCTCGCGCATGCTCACTGCCGCCGACGGACGCCACCGCCCCGTGTGGAGCCGGCCTCTTCCGCCCGGCCCGCCAGGGGGCGCTGAGGCTCAAGGGCTCGGGCTCCGCGGCGCCCCCTGGCGGGCGGGGCGGGAGCTGCAGGCGCTGCCGGCGGCCTGGCCTCACCGCGGAGCCGTCCAGCAGCCGTCAGCGCGGGCCCGGCTGTACGCTCGTTCCCCCCGTACAGCACACCCCGCCCCTGCTGCACGGCCACACCGCTCAGCCCCCGACGTGCTTCAGCTGCCCCTGTGGGAAAGGCCCCCTGAGGTGCAGCCAAGCCTTCTGTGGTAACGGGAGGACGCGCAGCAGAGGTGTGATTTCTACTTGTGTGATGGCATCTGCCTCCACAGAGACACTGACCACAGCTCCGCCTGCTCCGTGACCGGGTTCGGCTTCGCAGCAGCAGAGCATGAAGGGGCTTGTTGGGAACGGGCAACGGAGCCGGGCCGTGCTGCGTGAGAGGTGAGAGGAGAGGTGGCAAATGAAGGGCTTGGAAAGGGGAGAGGAGCGGTCTGCAAATGGGGCAGAGAGAAAGGGAGCCAGGGAGGAGCGTGGGGAGGAATGATGTGGTCGCAGCCACTGGCCAGCACCACAATTTTCACAGCAGCCCTCTGGTTACAAACCAGGAGATCAAGGAAACCTCCGAAGGCGTGGACATTGCTGGGAGGTGGGAACACATGGAGACACCCAGAGAGAGCCCTCAGATCACAGACAGACAGGCTGGCAGCTGCCAGCTTTACCTTCAGACCGATTCCCCGGTAATCACACCCTCCCTGGCAGCCCAGGGAGGGCTCCTGTGTCTGCAGGTCCGTGGCGGCTCGCCGTGTCCCAGGCCTGGTTACCTGCTGCATCTCTGGGTGCTCCTTCTGCCCTGTCAGTGAAAGAAATTCCCAAAAGTGACATGGATCCGGAAGCTGTCCAGGGAAAAAATAGCTCAGCTATGTGATGGCTCCAGGGCTGTGTTCATGCAACATACAAAAAGCTGCTCTTTGGGCTGGTTCACTGACTGGCAGGAATTAGAGAGCCCGGCCACTGCGGGGTTGGTAATTAGCTGCCGTGGAAGTGTTTTTGTAGAATCAAGTTTCCAGCATGAGGGGAAGAGGAAAGCTTTGTAACGCAAGCCACCCCCAAGCTGCAGGAGCAAGGCAGACAGGGCTTGCGGGGGGAGGGACGCAGCTCCCACACTTCTGAGCAAATGGATTTTGCCTGAAAATGATTTTTGTCTATTTCTGTAGAGACAGCACCCCAAAATCCTTCCTCCCATAGCGTCAGGAAGCTCTCTTGCCTCGGTAGTGTTGCTGTGCTCCAAGCAGAGCACAGCGTGTCTCATCCCGGTGAGAGCAGCAGCATTTTGCATTCAGCATTTGCCTTTCTCCCACTGATACACAGCAGAGAGGGGCAAACAGGTGTCAAACTGGCAAAGTGTAAGCGAAAAGCCACGCGAGGCAGCACCGCAGCTATCCGTCCCATAGCCCCGTTTCCCAAGGAGGCTCCTTCCTGCAGCCTGCCTGTCCCTCCAGGAGCCCCATGCCTGCTGCTGAAGAGGGAACGGAGGTCCTGGAGGCCTGAGAAAAAAGGGCATGTGCTGGGGGATGAGGGGAATGCAGGGGCGTAGGGAATGCAAGACATCCAGCCATAGGAAATCGAGGCTTGTTGGTTCCACCACGCACACAACGGCTCGCTGAAGGCGCCTGGCCTCCAAGCAGAGGGCATCTCTGTAGGCTGCGTCTCCGGGACCCTTTGATTTGGTTAATTAGACACAAAGTTGTTCTGTGCTGTGGGAGGAAGGTATGCGCCGAGGAGCCCGGCTACCGCCGCTGTGCTAATGAGGTAATTTAGCGTGGCTGTCTGAGACGGCTCCGTGTGCACAGCCCACAGGCAGCCCCACTGCCGGCTCCCTGCTTGCTGCTGCTGCGGCAGCCGGCTGCACCGGCACTGCACCGCGCTGCCCCGCAGTTTGTGTAGCACGGCTCCGGCTGCAGCAGGCTGTCTCCCCGACAGAGGCCAAACTTCCTAATGCCTCTGTTTTTCAGCCCAAACGTGATCTTTGGTTTGGATCAGGTAGCCTTGTTTCTGCTGCTTCTGCTCCGTAGGATTCCTCCTTACATAATAATTCAAGTGTTAGGGCTTGCCTACACTTAAAAGTTCATTTTGGATTAGGAGACCTATAAATCTGAAAGACAGCACTTAATTTCCGAGCGGTTCTGGAACGATTTACCCCAAACCAATTCTTTCTGAGTAACTCAGCACCAGGCTGCGTGTCCCCTCCAGTCAGCAGCAGGATCAGGTAAGACGAGGTTTGTAAAAAAGTGGGTCTGTTTTTCCAACTGCTCTCTTGGTCTAAAAGCAGATCATAATCTGCCCCTGCAGAGCCTGCCTCACTTAAATCCTCACACTGTCACCACTGAAATGTTGCTACAGAGACCTAGGAATTCCCCGAGCATTTGATTTCAAGGGGTTATTTCACAGGTAAGGAATGCAACCCTGTGCCTCCATCACACATCTCCTTCCCCCCCAGCAAGGCACAGCCAGCCGCTCTGTCCTTGCCAGGCTGCGGTTCCACGGGGCGCTGGCTGAGCAGTTCCTTACCCAGGCGCTGTGCACCTCCCATCCCTGCCCCGTGCCGCAGCGAGCAGGTCGCCACCTGGAGATGCCTGCGGAGCCTCCTGCCTGCCCAGCTACAGGTTTGCACTTGGAGTGCCCTAATTACTGCGTGCATGGGCAGATCTGGGCAGTGCCGTGGGTGTACCTGCATTCAAGTGATGTAGGTTAACAGCGAGCTGCGCTGGATGGGTGCTCGGGGATCTGGGCAAACTATTCAAAGAAAGCGTCTGATGAATTAGCCAATGTTTTTGTTTGTGGATGATCCCCCAGAAAAGCAGCAAAACCTCCAGTTCTTAGCAATGTGTTTGTTACTCAAAATTACTCCGTGAATCACTTATGACTGAGCACAGATTGCAGTTTCTTGTGTCCTGTTTGTGTTTTTATCTCTGAGCCCTGGCTGGCCCTAATTTTGCTTGTGCTGAGTGGTTGAGTTCAGTCTTCCAAGTCCATACAGAGCATCACTCTTTTATTCCGTGAAGTTTTTTGCAAACAGAACTTGCAACTGACAAAACAAAACCAAGCAAGCTGCCGCCACTAAAAGCAACTCACAGATTTTTCATGAGCAAATGGGCACGTCTTCTGCAGTGCTGCCTCACGGCTGGTTCCTCCAAGGGACAACGAAGCAGGGATGTCAGAAGGAGGCGGCGCTCGGAGGCAACACCCCCTGCAGCACGGCACATCTCACAGCTGTGCAATGAAGTACTGGTACCCCGGGGTGACTCCACTGCGAGAGTCAGAATCATAGCATCATGAAGGCTGGAAAAGACTCTAAGATCATCCAATCCAACCATCCACCCACCTCCAATATTGCCCACTGGCCATGTCCCAAAGCACTACACCCACCCTCTCCTTAAATGCCTCCAAGGACGGTGACCCCACCACTCCCTGGGCAGCCTGTGCCAGTCCCTGACTGCATTTCTGAGAAGAAATTCTTCTAATATCCAACCTGAACCTCCCCTGGCGCAACTCGCGGCCATCACCTCTTGTCCTATTGCTGTTACCTGGGAGAAGAGCCCGACTCCCACCTCTCCACAACCCTTCAGGGACTTGTAGAGAGCAACTCTACAACCGATGTTTTCTCATCAGAGATGGGAAAGGGAGGAATTAAGAAGTGCAGTGTCTAACTGGAGGAGCAGCAGATGGCTGGATGTGACTACACGGGAAGCAAAGGCAACGCTACAGAGCACAGTTTCATCTTTCAAGTCTTGTGCTCCCAAGATCTACATGCCATTTCTTGGATGTGGTTTGCCCCGAGGGCGATCTCAACAGCTGTGAAGTTTCAACAGACGAACAGCGTAGTTTTCAATAAATTTCACAAAGCAACTAAATGATTTTAACTCATTCATGTATGTCCACTTTTGGTATTAAGGCTCTTCCTAATGCAAATCCATTAATGTCACAAGTGTTTCCCACTTGAACCCCAGGGCCTGGCTGCTGGAGCACACCTGAGCCACTAACAAGATTGCTCTGCTCCCCCTTTTTGGAGAGCCCTTCCCCATCAAAAGAGGCTTCTCTCATTCATGCCCATCGATTCTGAGAGGTGTAAGTCCATTTCTGCATTTACGTGTCCTACTTAACGCCCCTGTGAACTGCTTGTGCAGACAGGTACCAAGCATGGAAGCTGGATTCATTTTTCCCAGGGGCCACTGCACAGACTGCTGAGTAGGAGGAATTCTTACCTTGTAGGGGGAATTCTCCTCATCCCCCGGTGTGGAAAGAAGCATGTACTGAACCCAGTCAAAGGCTGATGTCATTAGTTGTAACTTAGGAAGGGTTTGTGCGTCCCAAAAACCCTGTTAGTCCTAGTCAAGAAATGACCTCTTCCAAAACATCTCCAGCATACACTCAGATTACGAAGACAACAATGTGAGCAATGTGAATTTACTGCTAAGCACAAGGCAAGATGGCAAACCTGAGCCCTGTTTTGTTTCCTTCAATGCAACAGAGAACCCATAAGCAAACAATAAAATAGCCACGGCACGTTTGTTTGGTGTGTAGCTAAATGAGCTGAGCAATAAGGCTGCAGTGTGCTGCCTCTTCTCCGGATGGGATCTGCCAGACTGTTCCATGGAGTCTAAAGCAGCAAGCTCACACACCCTCGCAGGGGATACTACTGCTGTGCAGCCCTGGAGCGATCTCACGCCTGTACAGGGCTCCCTGTTTTACCCGCGCTGTCCCAGCTGATGGGCTTGGGGCTTGGCTCATCCAAATGTCTGCCCAGAGGCCACTTTCCTCTATTCTGCAACCTTGTTGGTCTCACTTCCCTCCTCTGTGCTGCAGACACAGCAAATGTCTCCAGAGAGCTGCTCCCGGCAGTTTTCCCAAGCAGAGAGCTGCTTACGTCTGCTTACGGCTTATGGCTGCTGGGGGCTTATGGCTCAGAGGAGTCTGAGCAAAACAACACACAAGTGAATATGGAAGCAAGGGTGGGGGCTCAGTATCAGGCAGAGGCATCTGTGACCTTTTAGGAGGCTGTTAGCACCAACTCATGAACAGCTACTGCTTTGAACTAGAATATTATGTTAACAGGCTACCTCTCCCAAACCCCCCTGTTCCCAAGCAAGGATATAATGCCTATATGGCAACCTGAAAGACCCTGAGCAATGGTGCAGCCTCTCTGTAAGCAGTTTCACAACCACCTGCGATTCAGGGTCCTTTGTTTCAGCTCTCCAGAATATCTCATGGATTTCAATCACAGCATTGTTCTCCTCTGCCCCACTGACGCTGTCCAGCCCAGCAGCTCCCAACATCTGTTCTCAGCTGGAAATATCTTTCCTTTCCTTTCTATCCTCTGTAGAAGAAGCTGATGGTGTCTCCTCTCCATATGGAAGGCTAATAGCCCCTGCAAATGCACAAGGAACTCTAGTTCTGCACTGGTTTGTGGTTACTTCTGCTGAAATGCTCTTTCAGCTGCAGCATCCACCACAGAGTGCTGAGCTCAAGGCAGAGGACATCCGTGTGCTCCTCCATTGGAACACTGCATGTTTTTTGACTGGCTTTGGCTTACTGCAGGCAAAAGCACAGGCTGAGGTGATGCCTGAGATGCGGAGGGGCAGGAGGGTCTCAGCAGCAGGGAGGCTGTGCAGGAGGGAGGTGATGGGGGAGAGGTACCTGCTGGTTCGGTGCCATTTGCTGAGGAGGGAGTGAGAGGGGGACCAGGAGTTTGGCTGCCCTGAGCAGAAACGTGCGTGAAGAACACCTCAGCCCACACCCTGAATTCCACAGCTCAGTGCCGGGGACATGGGAAGGGAAGGAGGACAGGATGGGACATTTCCAGCAGACCCACAGCGCATTCATAGCAGCCTTGTCCCAGCAGTCCTGGCTGCCTCCCTCCCCCAGTGCCTTCGCATCTCATATTGCATTTTATTAATGCAATCCCCCTTAGGCTAGAGGGAATCGTATCCCAGGAGACATTCCAATCTCAGCTCTGCTTTGGAGGGGATCAGAGAGAGGCAAGGGTGGGGGGTGTTTCACCAGGACGTTTCATTGCAGAAAAACTGGCAGATTGAACACGCTGCAAGACGGCACTAGCAACCTCCTTATCAGACATGGAGCCGCAGGCTGCAGCCAACTGCTCCGTGCTCCTGCTCTGGCTTGCTGCCTCCCGAGGGCAGCTTGTTTCTGCTGTGTCCACACTGTGGGCTCAAAGCCCTACACCTGGGCTGGGAGCTGCTCACAGGGTACAGGGTTTGCCCTTTTGCTCGGGGATGAACACAGCTGTGCACGCAGGCAGATCCGTGCTGCACAGGGGCTCGGTCAGGCCAGCGCCCTTCTCCTGTACAGCGCGTGCCACGACCACCAGCTCCTCACCATGCTTGCCCTCCTCGCTAGCCAGGGCTGACACCTTTCACCAGAAATGGGAGCTGGCTCCCAGACGTCTGGCTCCTGAGGTGAACTGTGTTGTGCACTGAGCCTATGCCAGAAACACCAGCAGATGAAACTCCATCTCAGGCCAAGAGACATGAAGATGGGTGTGTTTCCCTCGCCTGGCTTATCTTGCGGGCAGCGCTTCTCACTGCAGCCCCATGCTGTTTGTGTGCGTTCTGCTCAGCAACAAACACCGTGGCCTGGAGCCCGCTGGTGCCCACAAAACCACGGTGGAGCACAGAGCTGCTCACTGGGGGCAAATCCCAGCACTGGATGCAGTTGCAGTGGGGCTGTGGCAGAAGAGGGGGAGAAAAAGCTGCACAGCCCTGCTGCTGCTCCGGCACCACCTGAGCTGCTGCATGCACTACACAGAGGGAATTAATGGGGAAACATGGGGGCTGCAGCTGTCATAGCTGCTCCCCAATGTACCCCCTCCTGGGCAGAGCCCCTGCTGCAAAGAACATGCTTAGGCAGCACAGAGGCTGCATGCACGGGGCTGCATAAGGACCTGCAAAGCACTCTGGCCAAACGTGCTCCATTTGATAGCTGTGCAGGTGAAGGAGTGTCCCTTGATTTAGTGAGGCTTGTACACACATCAGGTCCCAATCTCACCACATTCTGCTCCAAACTCGAAGTTAAGGTCGGTGAAGTTTGAATGAAGGTCCATCAAAAACAAATAAATGCAGAATAATTAGTAGTGGCCCATTCATAACTTTCAGGCCTAACCAGAACTTTCTAGAAATTCATACCAAGGCTGTTGTATTAGCCTGGTTAAAGTGAAATCTGGGGAAAAAAAATTAAAGCCACTTTATTTTGGAACTTTCAAGAGATATGGTTTGGATCCAGGACAACTTGCACAACTCAAGTCACCTCATTTAAAAATGAAAAAGAGCTTTGAAGACAAGCATCTTGCCAACCAACAGAAATGTTCACATATTACTTTAGGTGTTACTTTACTTTTCTAATTTTGATTCCAAGTCCTCCTGCTGCCCCCTCCCCACGCCCCTGCGTTGGGCTGCCAGCTGAGGAGGAGCACCTGGTAATTCAAGGTCTGTCCAAGCAGGAAATCCTCCCCAGCCCTGGTGTTTCCAGGGGGAGCTCAGCACATGTGCCCCCCAGCCCTGACTGCACCTACCAACACCTGCACAAACACCCACTTCAGCTGCCCTGGGGAAAAATATGATGCTAGGGCCAAAGCAAAAGAGAACCTCTGAAAATGAGAGGGTGAGAACAGAGACTTGCCTGATGGAGATGCTTTCCCATTTATTACCCACAGAGCAGTGGTGATGGAGACAATTCATGAGGCCGTCACCTACCGAGGGAAGCAGAAGGACATGAGAGGAACCAAAAGGGTTTCTCTGTCCTGGGGCGCTGGCTCCAGGGCCCTTCTCCAGCTGTGCATGGAAATGCCCCCGAAGTGCAATGCTCCTGCTGACTTTGCAGGGAGCCTGAGGCCAAGCCCTCAGCCCCACAGAACACAGCTGCGAAAGTCACACCAGGGAGGAGGCAGGAAACAAAAGGACTTCGGACAGACAGGCTTAATCCATTTACATTCAGTTTCTCTCTCACCTCCCCCTTCCCCTTCTCTCAGAAACCTCTTCCCTCACCTGCTCGCAGTCCAAAGTGCCGCAGCAGTGTCTGTCTGCAGTTTCACGCTGAAATGGCCGACTGACTGAGAGTTATGCTCCTCACTATTCGCAACAGAGAGAAATCAGAAGTGCTGTTCCCTTCGTCTTGCACACTGTTAGCGCTGGCTGGTGGTTCCTTGGAAGGCTCATGTCACGACTAGCACTGGAGGAACAAGATGCTCTGGACTATGGCCCTGCAAACTGTCCCCCAAATCCAGCTAAACAAGGATTATCCAGAGAGCTGGAAAAAGGGAGTGGGGGAGGCTGACTGCAAGCAAAAGGGGCATGGAATCCCCCATGCACACCGTTTCTGAGGCCACAGAGCTCATCGTACACATGACACAGCTGACCCCTGCCTCACAAACATCCCCACCATTCTCGTCCCTGCTGGCAGCTCTGGCTGGCCAACACCTCCTGGTCTTAGCCCCACCACAACTCAGACATCAAGGAACAAAGACAGGGGCCCAGCCCCAGCTCGCAGACCAGGAGGCACTGAGGCAGCTGTTGAGCAAGAAGAGCCATGCATGGGGATGCTGCACCAGCAGCATCAGTGACTGGTGGGACCTCCCAGTCATGAAGGTTTCTATGGATCTCCTGCAGCCACCACAAGCTCCCTGATCCCCAAAGGTTGCTCCAGCCCAGCAGGAGCTGCAGGAAAGCAAGCAGGCAGCATTTGCACTGAGAAGTGTCAGTCTGTTGGTGCTGCAGGGTTGGGGTGGAAGCCCTGTGCTTCTCTCCCAGAAGCCTCTGTACATTCAGCAAGCTGCACACCGAGGAAAGGATGAGGGCTGTACAGGCAGGCAGTGACTGAGAAAGCTCCTAGCAGAGCAGTGTTAGCAGAAAGGGCTTGTGCTGGCTGCACAGAGGGCTCTCTGCAGAAGGTGAGCACACAAGCTCCCAACCCACCCAGTGGGCCATCTTCCTGCTGCTGAACATGTCCCTGCTCTGCTGGGAAATGCTTGGAATCCCAAACACACCATGCACTTTCTTTTGTGCTCTGTGTCTTGGCAAGAACCGGCTGTTCTCACGCATGGTCCCATCTCTGTAAGGCCTGTGTTTCCCAGAACACCCCCTTCCCAAGTCTCCCTTTTTTAAGAAGAGCCAAGCTGCCTGTCGCTGCCTTACAGGCTGCTCCCACGCCTCTCCCTGCTTCCCCAGGGCACCAACAGACTCCCCTGGCATGGGCTGAAGGCCCTGAGCTCCCAGAGACACCAGCCATTCAAATGAAAGACACTAAAGAAAAGAGAGACAAAGCCAGGAAAGCTTTCCTTGCTGGAACCCAGCTGTCTGACTCAGAGCAAGGCAAGAAAGTAAGAACTGCTGCGTGTTCCAGAGTAGCAGAGCGTACAATCCAAAGCATGCAGCCTGAGCCCTGCAAGCACATTTTTCCCTGCTTCTTCCCTCTGGCTGCTCCCACAAGTGTGGCCTTTGGGATACTCCTAGCACACCACTCCAATGAGGGACAGCTCCTGCCAGCCCCAGTCTCACAGTGGGAGCCACGGTAGGGCCGGGGCTGTGACCAGGTGTAGAGCTCTACAGCTCCACACATTAGATCTGTGCAGGGTCAGGTCAGGACATCGCTCTCACCTGCCTGGCACACAGTGCTAGGTGGGCTTTTGATTTTCTGCCTTACCTCCCTTTGCTCAGCATGGCAGTGCCGTCCAAGCATGGCCACCGCCAGGCTCATTTTTCTTACATCTGCTTATCGTACTCAGTATTTACATCCGAAATATGGTTTCCATAAAATAAAACACGAACAATTCATCACGGACAAATAAAACAGTCATACAGCCTGAGATGTGAGGAAGCTTTACCCACTCCCCATGCACCAGCACAAGCAGCTGGAGATCAAAGCCTCCTTATTTGCATACATTTCTTGAACCAATTTGCAGTTAAACTCTGCTGAGGGTTTGCTGACACAGTGCAGGGCTTCTTCCCCACAGGAACCAAGAAACCAGAGCTGCGCACTGCCTGCCTCCATCTCCAGGCTGAGCGGATGGAGGCTTTGGCATCCCCAAAATGGGGGTTTACCCTTGCTTCCCCTTCCTCAGCATCCTGCCCAGGGAAAGCCTTCCTGTGGGTGGTGAGTGAAGGGGCAGGCGCACACAGGGGCTCCGGCAGAGCCCCACACATGCAAAGCAGTGATGCAGGCACATTTCCTGCATTAAATCCAGAGATCAGATCTTCCCTGTGGGCACTGAAAGGTCCAGGCGCACAGAGGATGGTTTTCGTCCTGGGAAGGGGAAGTGGAATACACCTTCACTGCCCTCCTGTTCGCTCCCCTCACCCCAAGCATCAATCCTTTTCTGAACTGTCACAGTTGATGGCAAAACATCTGACCCATTTCTTCTAACCTGCTTTGGGGCAGCTCCAAGAGCTTTTGTGGCACCACAAAACACGCAGGGGGCAGAGAACGGTGAAAGTTTGCGGGACTTTAGCACCGCTTTTCAAACCCCCTCCCAAGCCTGCCCCGCAGACCAGTCCCAACTTCGAACACCGTCCCAGTGAGAGCAGACACGAGCTCCGGGAGTGGAAGGAAGCGCTTGCAGCGTGTGTGCAACTTGCTGCCAGGTGCTGCCTCGCTGCAGATGCAGACGGCTAGAGGCGAAGCAGCATCGTCAGCCCCGGGGGCAGCAGTGCACAGTCCCGCACCTCCTCCTTCTCTTCCTCTTCTTCCTCGTCCTCCTCGTCCTCTCTCCTCCCGGGCCGAGACCGCAGCCCCCGGCAGCCCCGCGCCGTCTGGCCGCGGCTCCCGGCTCCCTCCCTCCCTCCCACCGGGGCGTGAAGCCCGGGGGTGCCGGGGAGCGGCGGGGCGGCCCCGTCTCCGAGCGGCTCCGCCCGCGGTACCGGCGGGCCGCGTCCCCTCGGCCCGCACGGCTGTAACCCGACGAGGGGAGAACAAAAGGCAGGAGAGGCGGCGGGCGGGCGGGAGGGAGGGAGGAAGGCGCGGGGGGAGGGCAGGCGGCCGCGGGGGGATAAAAGGCGCTGCGGGACCCCCCCCGCCCCATGTCCGAGCCCGCCCGCACCGGCCGCTCCGCGCCGCCGCCCGGCATGGCCCGCCCGCCGCTGCCCGCCGCCGCGCTGCTCGCCGCCGCCCTGCTGCACTGCGCGCCCGCCGCGCCCGCCCGCCGCCACAAGCCGGTGAGTCGGGGACGGGCACGGCCCCCGGGCGGGCACCGGGACAAAGAGGGTTTGCGAGAGGATCCCCCGCCTTAAAGGCATCGGAGCCGGCCGTGCCGCGTGAGAGCGAGGAGACGGGATAACCGGAGGAGAGGGGCGAGCAGGCGGCGGGGGCCGCCGGGTCCCGGCACCTGGGATGCGGCTGCGGTGCTGCTGCCGGGGAGCGGCGACGGGACGCACCGGGAGCTGCTCGTGCCGGGAGCGCGCCTCGCTGGGTTCTTAGCGCGTGTGCTTCACCGGTGTGCCACAAAGCAATGGCAGAGCGAACGCCCGGTAGCAGCCCGAAGGGATTAGTTCAGGGTCTGCCGATGGTTTTATTATCAGCTCTGTCATCTGAGCACTTTCTAACTTGGCTGCTAAGTATGCTGTGGGCTGGGACTTGGCACCGAGCAGCCTTGGCCCCCGAAGCGCCTGTATTATTCCAAACCAAATGTCACCGCTCTCGGCTCAGCTGTGCCTCTGAGGAAGGTGAGGCCGGGCGTTCCCGCAGCGAGCCGCGGCTCTCACCCACAGCTGGCTGCCGCGCGGGGCGGGCGTGCGGGGCCGGCTGCGGGAGAGCAGAGCGCACAGCCGGCGGTGCTGCTCCGTGCCCGCCGTGCTGAGCTGCCGCACGCTGCTGGACGCGGGCTGAGATGCTGCTGCTCCCAGACGGACCCGTGCGGGCTCTGGTCCTGCTGCCAGCAAGGACTCACGAGGCTCCCAGGGGACGGGAGAGCCAGTCGGTGTGTCGCGTCCTCCAAACGTGGGTCTGGTCCTCGTGCTGTTCGTGCCCTTCCGATGGTGCGTGCAGCTGCTGACTGGCTGCAGGGGTTGGCTGGGCCCCCCAGCTGTGAGCCTGCCGCCCCGAGACTGTTTCCTCCTCACCCTGGGCCAGTGCTCTCCATCCTGAGTGCTCATATTTTGTCTTGGCTGGAGTAACTCCACGTGATGCCCCTACGAATATGTTTTGCTAAGGAACATCTTGTGCTGGTGCGTTTGATCAGCCACGTGGAGCTCGGGTTGTAAATCAGCGTTTCATTCAGTCTTTGCAGAGAGAGTGGCTGCATTGCTTCAGGGTTTGAAATGGACAGATGTTTTTCCGTCCTTTCAGATAGAAGTTCTCTCCATCCCAAACAGATTTCCTTTTGGGTACATGTTCCTTATCTGGTGTCAAGGCTCCTGAAGGTCATTCTGGTGCCTCCAAGTACAGCCAGCATCACAGTGGTTGCTCTCGGCAAGTAAGATGACAGCAGCGTGCCTCTTCCCGCTCCCAGTGGCCCCGCTGGGGTACGCTGCAGGGAAGGGACTGCACGGCTGACAGTGGCCTGCACATGAGTTTCTGGCCTCACCCCTTCTCTGCCCTGTCTCACGAGAGAGCTCTGTCGTGCCATCACATGCTCTCCTCGCTAATTTTAGTCCTCCTGCGCAAAGAGATGTTTCCCCATGTCCAGCTGCAGCTGTTTTCCTTCCTGTGCACCTTGTGCTGTCGGGTGATGAATGAGAAGGGAGCTGAAGGGCTGAGCTGGGAAAGGAGGCTCGCAGAAGATGGTGACTTCCTCAAGCTGTGCCAGTTGGAGGGGTGGGCAAGGGCTGCACTGCCAACGCCCCCCATACCCAGACTGGGGCTGCTGGGCGCTCCAACACCAAGTGACAACAGCCGTAGTTGGGAAGGGAGGGGAATAAAGGGTTAAAATTCATTTTAAGGCCAGGCTTAAGAAGCTGTGATCTTTGTAGCAAGCTTTGCAGCTCTCCTTCACTTTTACCTTAATGCCCAAGAAAGAGAAAACTGAGAGTAAAACACAGGCCGTGTCTGGTGTCCACAGTAAAACTTGAGAACAAAAGAACTGCAGTCTTTGGGCAGCGCACGGGCGCGTGCTGAATTCCTGCATTGCTTTTGGCTCCCCCGGGAATTCAAAGTCACTCCCGTTTGCTGGGAAACTCTCCGTGGAAAAGCAGTGGCACCTCCCCAGCTGCCAGCACCATCACCTGGAGCTGCACGCTGCAGCTGTGCCCCCAAAGCCGGCAGTCCTCGGATCCCCACACTGCTCTCCTGCAGCCCCCAGCTCTGCGGGCGGGGAGCGGAGCCGGCGAGGCAGCTCCTGCAGGAAGGGTTTGATTTGCACTGTTTGGTTTGGCTATTTAAATACTGCAATGAGTGTTGGGGTAATTTTAAGCATGTTTATCCTCTGCTCTGGGAGAGACTCAAGACACATGTAAGCAGTTATTCTCCAGCGGGCCTGTTGTGTTTGTGCTTTCACATGCAACGCGCACACACCCTGCAGTGTGGCAAATGGGGTGCAGCTGACAAAGCAGGCTGGAAAGGGGGAAAGGGCAGAGGGGAGAGAAGCATTCTGGGGAAGACCCCACGCCGCAGCACACGCTCACTTTTACTCGCTCCTCTGTGTGCATCCTGCCCTGGCCCACAGCTCAGAGCGGCTCGCAGAAGCAGGGCAAAGGTGTTGTTCAGAAAGGGGCTTCTGTGGGAAACTTTTCACGCTGAGTCTGCTTGTAGCTGTCCTCCTCCTCGCAGTGTGATTTAGGTAGCAGAGAGGCATCACCATCTCACACCATCTCACTTAAGTGGCTCTGCAAATTAGTGGAGGAGAAAGCCCCCCAGCCAACTCCAGCAGATCGGGCAGGGGGACAGTGCTCATCTTGTGGGTTTGGAGATCCCAGCCTGCATTCCGTGAGGGTAGAACATCCCCCATAGCCCTGCACTGTGCCTGGTGGCTGTACCAGTGGGACATGTCCTGGCTGTTGTCCTTGGGCTGAGCACCAGTCGCTCATTGCTCATTGGATGTAAATGCACAATGAACAAAAAAATCTCAGCCCTTCCTCCTCTGGTTGGAGAGTACCGCATCCTAGATTGCTTGCTTGTCTTCAAGGGGATTTCTAGGTCATCAGCCAAAGGGCTCTTGAAACCTTTCACTGTCCTGGCATCCTGGGGCTTGTTTGCTTTGTAAGTACTGCTGCTTCTGGCAAACTGTTGCTTGGGTGACACCAGCAGCATGGCTGCGGCGTTAATGATGGACCAGACTCACAAACTGTCATGTAATTAAAGTGTCTGATAATAAAAATAGTCCCGCAGTGTTTATTCATTTGCTTTCTCTTGTGACATCAGAGCCTGGGCCTTTTCATTCTGACTGCGGGCATAAACATTTGCAGTCTATAATGTTTCATGTTCCGTGTTGCTTAGGAAAAATAAACATTTTCCTTCTTTCATTGCCAACGACAACTATCACCAAATAATCCGGAAACAAACCGTCAGGCCCCAGGAGGTCGTGGTTGGTGGTGCTACAAAGTATGGGAGTGAGCAGAGAGGAACCTCCAACTGTGTGTGAAGGCCAGGAACTGCGGCACCTCCCATTTGGCCTCATTTGGCCAAAGTTTGGCCTTGTCCTTTGCATTCCCTCTGCTCTATCTGCAGTGGGACAGGGCTGCAGCCCAGCTTGAAGGAGCCAGTCCTGTTATAGATGTGTTTGGTGTAAGTAATGAACTCATAGAGGGGTTGGGAGACTGCCTTGTTCAGGGAGAAGGACCAATAATCTGTTGACTTTGCTTTCACATTTCTTCTACAGAGTTTCCATTAACTGTGCCTCTTGACCAGCAGCACAAAAGAAATGTTTCTGCTGTGATCTTTCAGCTACAGCATTCACACCTTTGTGACCATCCAGTGCTGCACTTAGGGTCTGTCTCCACTCTCAACTCCAGAGTGGGGTGACCCTGGTTTTACTGCTAACTAGCAGCTGTAGGTGCACTTCCAATCCAACCCCTGCAGATGTGTGCTGAGAAGCAGGCTGGCCAAAATGCTGGGCACAGTGCTCTGTGCTTGAGGAAACCAGTGCTGATGTCAGGCAAGAGCATCACTGCAGCCTGTTTAGGGGTGCAGAGCCACTGAGGGGGCACAGCTGCCTGACAGCAGACAGGAAAGGGGTGCTGGAATTGTCTTACATGGCAGCCACAGGAGAAAGCATCTCTGCTCTTCTTCTCCACACGGAGCTAAGGGAAGGAGCGCTCCAAGGTGCAGACTCACGGCTGGGAGGAGGATAATCCTACTAGCCAAAGGGGCAGCAAATACTAGGGCCTCGCCAAACACTATGAGTAACAGAAGAAAACAGGGAGAAATAGAAAAGCAGCAGAAGAAGGGAAGGGAGGTGGGGAGAAAGCCCATCAACTCATCCCACAGCAGAAGAGAAAACAGCCCCTAGCGACAGGGGAAGTATCCAAGATTGATGGAATTCATGCTGCAGCTTGTCCAGTCCCTCCCATCTTACAGGGAGGGGGGGGTCTCCTTTCAAGCCTGTGCTGCAGGAGTCAGCAGGAGCCCAGCTGTGGAGGTAATTAGGTGCATGACAGAGAAGACAAGTTTAAGTTCAAGGCAGGCAGCAGAGGATGGACCCAGGCAGAGGAGAGCACTGAGGTTGTCAGTACCAGACAGTGGCCTTGCTCTTGAGGTTTTTTATACATCCGTTGTAGCTGTGCTGCTCTGGCTGCTTCTCTTTTTGGGGGGCAAGTGCTGCCCAACACAATGAGGTTAAAAGACGCTCCTGGCTCCTCGGGATGGCTGGGACACTTCCTGGGAAGTTTGGCTGATGTTCATCCAGCCCCATCAGAGCCAGAGAGATGTCTGTTGTGTCACAGAATTTGAGTGCTGAGACAGCTGGACGGAACTCGAGTGGGCAGTCAGCACCTCCATGGTGGTTTCTGCTCTCCCGTGGGATTTGTCCTTTCCCTCCAGTTCCCCCTCAGCCTTTTGGTCACAAGGCTGTTAGGAAGAGGTACTTTCTTTGCATGGCCCTCTTTGTGTACAGTTTTGTTCCTCTGCTCTTCTCTGCTCTTTGTTTCAGACCGGGCAGCCCCTCTGCACTTGCAGACATTTTGCTGCTCAGGCTCCATGCAAAGCCTTGGCTTCTTCCCCAGTGGAAAGCTGCCTGTTCCCATGTACACTGGCCATCCCTGACTGTGGTAATCCTGTGAAGGACAGCGCAAGTGGCTGCACACTGCCACAGGCTCAGAGACAGGCCCATGCATGGGAGGGTTCCCATGGGCTGGGGATCAGCTGTCACTGGGGAGAGCTGGCAGGCTCAGCCCTCTGCAGCCCTCACTCCCCCAGGCTTGCGGAAGGGAATTGCTGGAGGGTGAGGCAGGCTCTCTCATCCTGTCTGGTTTCCCATCATCCCTGCAGGTGCTGTCCTTGTGTTCTGACCCAGCTCTGCGTTTGGCTGTTCTGAACACCTTTCCTGGCTTGCAGGGACCTCCCTTTGTTTTTGGTCTTCAGTAATCCTTTCCCCTCTGGTGGCAGGATGGGAGGAGAGGGGATACCCTCATGGTTACGTTGCAGCCAGTGCCTTCCAAAACCCCTCTCCACAGGTCTGTCCTTGCTTCAGCAGCAGCACAGCTCTAAGCAAACCCCTAAGCATACAGTTGGGGCGTACCACAGCTCAAGAAAACAAAGCAGGAGCTCCCTGAAATTCCCATACATATCCCAGAGATGGGTGGTTTCAGCACAGGGTGGGAGGGATGCAACCTTAAGTGAGAGGATGTGTTATCTAAGCCTTGGGAAGTGACTGTGGTGAGGTGTGTCCAGTCAAGGAGGCTGAAATCTCCAGCCTGATACGCCTCCTGAGCATTGTTTGGCAAGTGGTTTCTGCCTGTCATATTTCCCCTTGCTGGCTGTGCCTGCAGTGGCATTTTCCAGCCCTTTCCTGCCATCGTGCTAATGTCAGTGCAATGACGGCAGAGAGAGACTCTATGCCCTACCGCTGTTTGTGTAGGGGTGCAGCAAGTGCAGGGGCAGCAGGGCAGGTCTAACCTCCTGCTTCCACCCAAGGGACCCACTGGTGTCCCCTCCCAGGCTCGGTCATGGCAGCAGGCAGGCAGGTGGAGCAGGAAGGGTCTTGCTTAAGGTCAGGTTGGGTTTGGATGGCTAAAAGCTGGAGTTTGTGCCAGCAACCTCGAGTGAACCAAACAGTAGAGACAAAACCAACCTGTCCTCTGCCCCTGCACATAGGTTCCCTCAGGGCAAGAAGGAAAAAGGTAATTCCTCCTTTCTGCCCCTGCTCAGACACTGATAATCTCCAGTTTACGCCAGTGTTCCTAGCCAGAACGCCAACAATGGACTTTTCCGCCACCCATCAGGCCTCCAGCAGTTTGGGGTAGATCTTGTTATCATAGCCAAGACAGAAATCCCATCTTCAGTTTCAGCCCAGTAGCCTACCTGGGTGACTCCTGTCCCGGTTCCTCAATGAGGGCTTTCCCTGGAGTCCATCTCCACTCCTGCTCCCACGTGCCTTGAAGCGGCTGCCCGGTGCCTCCTAGCCCTGGGGATGCAGACACATTCATCACCCCATGGTAGCAAGGAGGAGTGCATGCAGTGTGGGAAGCCAAGAGCCTTTCAGGCTGGGCTTTGGTGAAAAGCATCAGCAGACACAGCTGCCGTTATATGCTTGGCAGAGGGTCTCGTGGGGGCTGAGAACAAAGTATTGGCCAGGACACAATCCTTATGAGCTCCTCCTGCCAGCTGTCCTTCTCAGACACTAGCTGCCTGTGCAGGCAGGACGCCAGGCCACTCTTAGAGATCTCAGCTCAGAAAGACAGGTATCTTGCACTTGGCAGGGCTCCAGTGTTCGGTGGGAGCAGGCTAGTGCAGCCTCCCCTTGGACCCTCCTTTCACTAAAGGATTAGATGGTGGATTCTCCATGCCATGGCTGGTGGGTTGAGTGGGCTTTGCTGTGCAAGACATAAAATGGTTTTCTTTGCACTTGTTAGTGGTGTGTGAAAGTGCAGCAGGATGCCAGGATGGGGTTGATGCAGAGGCTGGTTTCTAAGGCAAAGGCTGGCAGATGCCAAGCCCCAGGCTGGCTGACTGGTCGGGAGGACAAACCAGCACACTGAAGTAGTGACAGACACATGAAGACCTAGACACTTGAACTGCACCTTGTGCGACCTCTCTGGCTCCTGTGCCCACCCATGCATCACTCCGAGGCACGGGGCAGTCTCAGAGTCAAAGCCCAGTAGCGGAATTAATGCCAAGGGCTTCACACTTCATTCCTGCCCGCATGAATGGGCTCATTGTGGGGGAACAGAGGGACGGCAGCATGCGGATTACACGGCACTGCGGCAGCACTGGCATCGCGCCAGCCCGACCCTTGAGTACTCAGGCAGGCAGAAGGAGAGCTGGCCTGAAAGAAGGCAGCACTCTGCAAAGGAAGGAAGAGACCCCTAAACCCAACTCAAGCCTTGTGGGACAGAGCCTGCATGCTCGAGCAGAGCCATCACTGCTGCATCTCAAGCCCTCCTGGTGCTCAAGCACATTCAAATTTGGGTGCACAGAATCAGGCAAAAAGGGCTGCATTTGGACCAAAGGCTCACACAGCATGGTTACATGAGGACCAAGCACCCTCTCACCCTACATGCCTCGCAGCAGACTGGGGATTAAGCTTGGCTCACATATCACGGTGGCCCATAATCCTACTGTTAGTTGGGAAACCAATGGAAATAAGCTAATTAGCATTAATTAATGCTTCCAAGAGGAACCACACTTTTCTAATTAAGTGTGAGAGAGTGGAGTGACCTTGCTGCAAGTAGATCTGCATAGTGAGGGCAAGGGGAGATGGTCCTGTCCTTCTCTCTCTCAGGCAATGACCCAGACTGCAGAAACAGTCACTACTGCTCTGTGCTGGGCTCTCTCACCCTCCAGATCCATGTATCCTGCTCTCCAGCTTGTGCAGTCTCCAAGCCATGCCAAAGGCCTGCTCACCACATTACGACACCACACGAGGGAGAACAGGGAGCACAACCATGTGCTGGGGACTAAAGGCTTCCTCCAGTTCACATCACCTCTACCAGGGCGAGGAGGGAATACAGACTAAAAGGATGTGGGGAAAAGGGTGAGATTTTACTCCCTCCCTAGTGATTTGTTTCATGTTTGGAGGGTCTGGTTCTCATCCACAGTGCGCTAAAAGCATTTCATGGTGGCCAGCTGTCAAGGGAATGTGGACCAAAAATAGGCCGGTGCTTAGGGGATGGCATGGAATTAGACTCTGCTCACACGTGTGGCCTGGCCTGGGAGCAAGAAACCAGGGAACGGAAGATGCCTGTGGGGAGCAGGATGTGCCTTAGCAGCCAGGGATGAGACCAGGGAGAGGGGGAACTCACCTCTGCAGGTCTGCTGTTGGTAGATATCCACCCCTCCATCAAGACCTTTCATATCCCGGACACGGAAGTGACAGCTTTGCTTTTCTCTTCCAGGACATGTCTCGAAAACATCACACCTGGAAGGAGCAGACTCCCTGGCTTTCATCCCTGGTGGGGACTGGTGTGCCCACCAAGGGCTTCCCCATGGGTGTGGATGAGCAGGCAGCACGCTGGAACCCGCCCCGTTGCGGTGTGCCAGACTTCCCGGTGCTGCCGGACGGCCAGAACGGGCGCAACCGGCAGAAACGCTTCGTCCTTTCAGGGGGACGCTGGGACAAGACCGATCTCACCTACAAGTAAGAGAGATGTGAAATGAGAGTAAGACTGAATGGCTTCTCCCTCCCTAAAACTCTCCATCTGATGTCCCCTGACTGCAGCATGCTGTGACGTGCTTGTACAAGCAGGAGGGCAGCCCTGAGCTGGGTACAGCCAGCCTGGCAGGGCGGCCGCACACCAAACCGCCAGCAGGATCTCACCCAGCACCTCTCCATCCCTTCATGCACACATTCATGTAAATGCAGCTGCTCACTCCCATCCAAACATCTTCTGCACAGCCACCCCTCAGCCTGTCCACAGCAGCACCCCGACGCATGCCTTTGCTTCCCCATATCAAAACCCAATGCATGCTGAGCTGTGCCTCCACCACTAGCACGCTCCAGCTGTGCTTTTGCCCCCCACAGCCATCATTCCGTGGGCTCACCTCACAGTTTGTTTTAAAAAGACCATTTTACGCTGCTGCTATTGATGTTCCCATAAACATGATTTTGGTGTCAAGTTTTGCCAAACCAGCTCACACATTCTCAACTAGAGATCTGCTGATCAGGTTTAAGGGAAGGTTGCGCTGACTCCCCAGTTACCCATAGGATATGATTGCAGAAGAGAGTGCACTTGTATGGGCTTTGACAGCACATAAATAATCTCTTGTTGAATTGAGTGCAGGAGACTGTTCCTCACAGTGTTAGGAGGCTACAGATGAAAGAAAAGCTTCTTCCATTTTTTACTTTGGTCAACAGTGTTAAAGAAGGAAACACAGCTGAGATGAGCAGGCACCAACACTGTTAATGGAAGGGAAAGCAAGCTCCCTCTGCGGCAGACCTGGCACTCTGGTTATGTTGCAGCGGGCAGAAGAGGCAGCAGCTGCTCTGATCAAGCCTAGGTTTCCAGGGTCAAAAAGTGCAGAGATTGAGGAGCTGAAATCACATCACACCATTCCCAGGCACCCCTATGGGGATGGACTCAAAGGGGACACAGCTGGGAAATGCTGCAGCCCTTCATTCCAGAAAAACAAAGCTCTGCAAAGCTCTCCAGAGCATTCATTCTGGGCCCAGTAGTCTTAGGGTTTCAGCACTGATGGAATTTGTCTGCTGCAGTGTTGCATGGAAGAGGGTGCTGGAGTGGAGCTTCTCTGGATTGGAGATGCTCTGGTGCCAAGAGTGAGTGGTAGCCCTCTCGATGCTGATCCTATAGCTAGTGTCTTCGTGACAGCAGTGTCCATGGGACAGTGGCTGATGCTCTTTTCCCCCTGGTGTCTTTTGCCTTTCAGAATTATCAGATTCCCATGGCAGCTTGTAAAAACCAAGGTGAGAAGGACCATCGAGGAGGCTTTGAAAGTCTGGAGTGATGTGACACCACTGACCTTCACTGAGGTTCAGGAGGGCCGGGCTGACATTGTCATTGATTTCACAAGGTGAGCGTGGTGGGCAGCAACACGCTGCTCCCAGACGGAGCAGCAGCACCGTGCACGAGATCCCAGGCCTGCAGCTGAGCTGCCAGCACAGCATGGGCACTGACACAGAGGCTCATATTTCAGCTCTCAGACTTGGGCATGTTTTTGGTTTTTTTTGTCAGATGTGGGCCGCTTAGTGTAAATGCAGCTGTTCCATCCTGGCTATGCACAGTACCGTTACTAATCCTTCATTAATGTTCTGGGTATATTTACATTTCTCTGCCCACAGGCAGTGTTTTGACGTTCCATCTTCAGGTCCTCCATCCTGTCCCCTGACAGAACAATGTCACTGTCTGCCTGAAGACAAATATAGCTTCCTGGTTAAATGAATTTTGGCTCTTGGCCTGAAATTAATGGCTGGCAAAACATGCAGAGGGGCAAAGACTTCCCCCCGTGGTCTGTTTGCACAAAACTAAGAATGACAGTGGAGACTGTCCAAGCAGTGATGCAATTTGCATTCTGCATATTTGCCTATGCACCCTCAGCTCTCTAAAGTGGTCACATCTCATGGGTTTCCTTCAGTTGCCAACAGCAAGCTTGGCTTGAGCGAGGACCTGAGGATTTGGCTGGGTTCTTCACAGGCCGCCCCTCCGCATGCCCCTGCCATTCAGCTATGTTGACTTGATCTTGGCTCTGGCAGCCACCTCCTTAATCCTTAGGTTCCATCTACAGCTTTGTCCTGAGAAAACCATAATACTCCCCTGGGCTTGGTGCAACGGAGTCCTGCTTCCTCAGTGCCCCAGCACAGAACCAGGTTGGCAGCAACCTGGAGGGCTCCAAGCAGCTCATCCCACGACTGACTTGCGGAGGGAGAGAGAGCTGCCGTCTCCTCGCTGTGACTCTCTGCTTTTGGCCATGCAGTGCTGAGAACCTTAACCGCGTGGCCATGAGTCTGAGGTGCGCTGTGGTTTCCCTCCAGGTACTGGCATGGAGACAATTTGCCCTTTGACGGGCCCGGAGGGATCCTGGCACACGCGTTCTTTCCCAAGACGCACCGGGAAGGAGATGTCCATTTTGACTATGATGAGACCTGGACGATCGGGAACAACCTGGGTACGGTTCTGTTTAAGGGAGCTGTGGTGTGCCAGGTGCCTGTCAGCACACTTAGAAACGATTTAATTGTGCTTTCAGCAGGGCCCCTGTAAAACTGATACGCAACCATCATTTCTGTGGGATGTATTGTCACTTCCTGCCACTCACAAGCCTGCTGGACTTTTCTGTCCTCTTTGAGGCACATCAAAGCCTGTGCCCAGCAGCAGGACCCTGGGTTCCCAGAGCAGATAGAGGCTCACGCACTGGGTGACACACCAAGTGACTGCCAAAGGACAGCATAGCAATCAGGCCTCAGACTCAGTCCTGCATGCCCTCAGAGTATTTTTTCTTTGAACAAGTCCATAAAGGGAAGCTACCCAGGCTCCAGCTCTGTCCCTGTGGCCTGGGAATGCTCTGACCATAAACAATACCACTGCAAGTCAAGACTTTTTTTTCTTTGCTAATAATAGATCCGAGCTGGTAGCTCACTGCTCAGGCATTTGGGGCCTGGCGTCACAGTATCCATGTGATACCACAGTACCGCTTGGGACCATCTGGATCAGTGCCCAAAGCATCCATTTCTGCAAGAGCCACCAAAACTAGTGCAGGGACAAAGACACAATCACAAAGCCTGAGTTAAATCCCTGCCACTCTAAGGTTTTCCAAATATTTTGGCCACATCGATATCAGAGCTCAGAAGGGTCCCCTCAAGTCCAACTCTGTCAGCTGAATGCCAGCTTGGCTCTGTGGGGGACAGGACCGTCACGTCTCCGACCTGGTCCGTGCTGCCCTGATACAAGAACCTCAGAGCACCAGGTCTTGCTGCTGAAGCCTTTCTGCCACTCAGGGACAGGTGGGTTCTGCCACTCTGCACTCCCTGTTGGGGCTGCCTGTGCTGAAGAATTTCCTACATTCTCTCATAGACAGTGTTGGAAGCAAACCAGAACTGCCAAAACAGATGCCAGTTCCCATCAGAATCCAGCCCCATTCCATGGCCTTTCCCCCCACCTCTGCCTTCCATAAATAAATGTTATAAAAGGTCTTTGCAGCTAATTGCTATTTAATATGCTGAAAAGAGCTTTATGATATAAACACGGTTTAATCCTTGCCTCAGCTCTCAGAGATAGGAAAATCCTTAGCCTCATTATATACACGGAGAGCAGAGGGGGGTAAGGTGGCTCGGGGTCAGCCCAGAGCCATGCAGAGAGCAGGACTCCATGCAGAGGACCTGCTGTGAGGGACAGCGAAGCGCCCAGCACAGCTCCTGCAGACGTGCTGTCCTTCATGCCCCCAGAGAATCTGACAGTAGTGCTGCAGATCTGCCAACACTGGAAAGCATTGAGTGAGGAGCCTGCCAAGCTAAACAGAAATGTCTGAAAGTTTGTAATAAATCACTGACGTAGAGATCCCACTCTGTCAGCTGACCTAGGTGTGTTGATTTAATTGTGTCAGTGCTGCAAAAATTCATCGCTTCTACGTGCAGCTGACCAGCAGAGGAAGACCAAGGCTCACCTTCCCCTCCACCCTTCCCAGGCATCCTTCCAGCTGCATCCCCGTCCCGGTGCTGAGCACTGACCTGCTCCCCTGGGCCAGCAGGGAAATCCCGCCTGGAGCAGCGAGACCAGCTGAGTCACATCCCTGCCTTTCTCATCGCCTGGGCTGCAGCTCGGAGGATTTCTGGCTGAAGGCAATGAAGGAATACGCTGAGACTTGTCAACAAACAGCCTCTGCTCACGAGCCTTGCTGCTTAATGTTTCTCTTACGGACTTCCCTAAAATTTATCAACTTCAAAAAGGATCTGTTGGAAGCTAAATAACATCTGCCAGCCAAGCGACGTATTTTTGTTTACTGAAATACACTTTTCTCTATTTACTCTTATAGACGCTGTCAGATCACATACTCCCAAAGTACAATCTCCCATACAACTGCTTGAGCTTGGTGAAGAAGGGGAGGTCTTGACATCGGAGGAATTTTTATGCGTTTATCTTTAAATGCCTTCTTTTTGCCACAGTCCATACACAAGCAATAAATGAGCTCCCTCTGCTGTCTGCGTGGCATCCCATCCCGAGAGGGGTCCCCACTGACACCAATAGCATGATACAAATGCTACCTGCTATACAGCTGTAGCTCACAAATGTTGCAAGCCTGAGTGAACAACAACAACAACAAAAAACCACAACAAAAAACCCTCCACCTCCTTCTATAGGCCAGGTTTCCTTCTTTCTGCAAAGTTCTCCTTTCCACATGTGGAAAACCCTCATCTTCCTGATAGCTAACGAGTGCAGAAGTACCTAGAGACAGAATTACGGATTACCAACATGCCCAGGCTAATACCTGAACATATGAATTCACTCACAGTGCTCTGGAATCAGTGGATCCCTTAATTATGCCCTTTGATTCCTTAAAAACACATGCAAACGAGGTATAGAGCTATACAGGAAAACATCTGGGAACAATCTGCAAGCTAGATATCTATTGCTGCACGTCAGACTCCTAGAGCATACCTCAGTACATTGTCAGGAGCTGACAATCAGCAGCAATAAGCCTCAGAGGACAGCGTCTTCTCTGTGAGTACAGACTGCCTATCTCACACAAACAGGCACAAGTGTCTCCTATCTCATCCCTCTGCAGGCACTGACCTCCTCCAGGTGGCTGCTCATGAGTTTGGCCACGTGCTGGGCCTGCAGCACACAACTGTCTCCAAGTCACTGATGTCTCCTTTCTACATCTTCCGCTACCCACTGAGCCTGAGCGAGGATGACAAGCAAGGTATCCAGTACCTCTATGGGAAACCCAAACCAGATCCCGACCCAACCCCAACACAGCCAGCAGAGCTGCCCCAGCCAGACCTTGAAACAAATGAGATCACCAACGTGGAGGTAAGTGAACAGCTTGTCTGTGTCTCCTTTAAGACCACGGCTTGTTCTCAGCTGCTGGGACTGCCCACACTATGAGGCCAGCAGCAGGCTTGCACATGGTTTGATTTCTGTTTTCCTCCCACACCACTGAGCCCAGCTGTAGGGTGATATCCTGGACTTGAGGATGTCTCATCAGCTGAGCCCAGTCTGGGGGAGGGCGGCTCTCATGGGTCCCAGCCCCTGACCAGGCCATGCTTTGGCAGGCTGTGCAGCCCGATGCCTGTGACACAGCTTTTGACGCCGCAGCCACCATCCGGGGAGAGCTGTTCTTCTTCACATCTCGCTACGTGTGGCGGCTCCGAGCTGGAAAGCTGCAGGATGGCTACCCAGCTCTGGCCTCACGTCACTGGCAGGGGATCCCAAGCTCCGTCGACGCCACCTTTGAGGACCCTCTGGGCAATATCTGGTTTTTCCAAGGTAAGAGCTGGACTGGGAGCAGACGGCTCAGAAGTGCATCTTCTTTACAGAGGGGTATTCAGGACCCAACGAGTCCCTGGGAGGAGAAACCCTCCGAATACGCTCAGCAAACCATAATCCTTGCCCGGCCACCTCTGGAGCTTAAGACCATCAAAGACTCCTGTTTCAGCTGCACTGTTTTCTCCAATGCTCTTTCCAAGTGTGTATTTAATAGCAGGGACGCAGAACTATGTAACTGCCCAGCTGCCCTGGGTGTGCATGCCCTATCTGTGCACCATGACACCAAGCACCAGAAACCACACCAAGCAGCTCTGCAGGCAGCTTTACCACATAAACAGATTACTTAGCACCTCACCTGCAGATGAGGTTTACAGTGCCAAAATTGGCAGGCTCCCACCACGCGTTAAAATGAGATAAGGGAAAAGTATTACATGCCATAGGGCAATTACAGAGATTCCCATTTTAATCAAAACTGAAAATATGTTCCCAGTCTCTGTTTCAGCTTGGCAATAAGAAACTGGGTTCTGTAGCTTGCATCTCTACAGCCACACGTCCTCCTTGTGCCTGCACATGCCCATGTATGATCTCCTCCAGATAAGCTGGCAGGATAGGGGCTGATCCCTGCACTCTATCCCATGCATGGACGTGGCACATAAGGAACATGCCCCACTTGAGCCAGGCCATGACTCATTTTGCTTCTCTGCACCCACCTAGCAGCTCTAGGCCTCACCACAGAGATGCCACAAGAATCAGACTTTGTCTTGTCAAACTCTACAGCTTTGTGGATTTCTTTATCCAGCAGTGGGTTCTACTCCTTTTTCAGCATAACCAGGGCAAATTCAAAGCTCAGGGCTGATTCATCTGCCCAAACACATCCTTGAAAACTACATGCAGCCCCATCTGACTGGAGCAGCTCGAGAGAAACATCCTTTCAAACACACACAGGCCTCTCCAACACCACAACCATAAGCCTGTGAGAGGCCAGGCAAGGCAGCCTGGCAGCTTGTATGTAAAGCTAAATCTTGTATTATAACTTCCACTAATGCAGAAAAGACAGCTGCTAGGAGTCCTCCCGATCCCACCACTGACAGTTCTGGGTTGAATTGAGGGGAGAATGGAAATCCTTACCCACCTGGCACTGTGGGCATTCATAAACAGCTTTCCTTGGGAGCTCTCCCAGGCATCAGCTCCAGTCTGCAATTCAGTACCAAGTTACCTTATCTAGGAACCACTGAACCTGTGTCTCCCCTTTTCCGTCTCCTCACCAGATTCTCAGTACTGGATTTATGATGGCGAGAGACGAGTCTCTGGTCCCACCCCAACTGTGGAGCTGGGCCTCCCTGCTTCCCCCGTGCAGGCAGCTCTGGTGTGGGGGGCTGAGAAGAACAAGATCTACATCTTCAGTGGAGGCAACTACTGGCGCTTCAACCCTCGCACGCGCCAGGTGGACAACATCTACCCCCGGACCATGGCTGACTGGCGCGGTGTCCCACAGGAGATTGACGCTGCTTTTCAGGATGAGTTTGGTCAGTGCCAGCAGGGTCAGGGCCTGCTCTGGGGCATGCACTCAGGCTAATACTACTTCCCACCAGGAAGACGTAAGCATTTGGTAGCAGTGGACACTTCCCAGCCGCAGCACAGGCCATACAGTTCATAGAGATTGAGACAGGTCCCTCCAGTGGGTAGGGAACTGAGACTTCTTCTGTGAAAGTGAGGAGTTTTGTAAGTATTAATTAGAACAATCAGCATTTACGTATCTGATAAAGAATACTTAAAACTTCTGGTAAATGAATGGTCACAGAGTCCTAGCCAGCTGTTACCACTCCCAGCAACGGCAGCTATGAGCAGACTACAGTAGCTCTGCCCACAGTTCAGCCTAGGCAGCTGTGCTGAACAAACTGGCTGCTTTCAGTACTACCTAGTGCTGAAAGCTGAGCAATGGCTATCTCACCTCCTCCTCCCTCTCTCCTCCACAGGTTTTGCCTATTTCCTGAGAGGCCGAGACTACTGGAAGTTCGACCCCGTCCAGGTGAAGGTGCTGGAGGGCTACCCACGCCAGATCAGCCAGGACTTCTTCAGCTGCACACCTTCCTCCAACTCCTTCAGATGAAGGAGCATCCCTCGCTCTTCCCTTCCATCCTTGACCTCCAGCAGCCACAGAGGGCTCCGCTGCCAGTCCTGGCTCCTTTCAGACACAGCATCTGACACAACAGACGTCTGTCACAACAAGTGACAAAGTTTGCCCCTCTCCTATTCCAGCAGCAGCCCCAGCTTCGGTCACTGCCAATACAAAAGATTCTGCCATATTCTTTACAGACACGAGCAGGCTCTAATGTGGCCAGGCTCTTCCAGCGATAGCACCCCAAAAAGCCATCAAGCCCGCCTGGAACGGGACCACTCCCTGCTCCTTACCCCGGGAACCTTCCCATAACACTGACCCGATGGCGATGCCCGGCGCTGGGGCAGCCCTGCTGCAGCGAGGCCGGCTCCCAAGGCCGCAGCCCCTCAGCCCTTCCTTCCCCCGCGGGTCTCAGTGCTGGACACTGCCCCTCCGCACCGCGCTCCCGGGGACGGAACCAGACCTGCGGGCGTCAACGTTTGTACGACGCGTATAAACCCTTTTTATATATACTGTGTATATATGTATCGATGTACCAATAAAGCGCCTCTTTTCTACCTGCTGCCCGCCTCCCCTCAGCGCCGCCGCCGCGCGTCGGGTGGGCGGGAACGAGCGCGCGGGGCGGCACCCGGCGCATGCGCGGAGCGGCGCCCGAGTAGGCCGCGGCCTTGCCCCGCCCGCTGCGCCCTGCTCCCCTCCGCGCCGCCGGAGCCCCGCCAGGCCGCCGCGATGATGATGATGGCGCTGAGCAAAACCTTTGGGCAGAAGCCCGTCAAGTTCCAGCTGGAGGAGGACGGCGAGTTCTACATGATCGGCTCCGAGGTGCGGACAATGGCGGGGGCCGGGGGGGCGAGGCACCGGGATGGGCTGTGCTGTGCTGGGGCAGAAGGCCCTTGCTGCCCTGGTACCGTGGGAAACGTGCGGTTTGAAAGAGCCGTAGCTGCAGCCAGCCGGGCCGTCTGTGCCGTACAAGGCACGTGGAGGAGGAGAAGGGATCGCCTTCCTGTCCGCCGCTAGCTGCTGTCTGCTGGTGAGAGCAACAGATACAATTAAAAATGATCTGAAAGATGTTAAGGTCAAAATGAGTCCTTTATTACAAGGGAGGTGAGCCCCTTTGTGAACAGTAAGCACTCTGCAAGCACAGCATCAGTCTAAAAATCTGGTTTCAGAGCCTAGAACTCATCCTGTTGTCTAGCAAGCCTTACTGGAGTCTCCACTGTGAGTGAGGACATCGAGCTGAGAAGAGCAGAACTGCTTTGCAGGTGTTCAGCAAGTTTGGAGGAGGCAGAAATCACATCCTGCATGTTCCAAGGATTTAAAGTAAAGCACGAGGCAGGGCTGTGGGTGTGTGAGCCATCCCAGCAGTGTCTGGGGAAAGGGATGCTGCTGGAGAGCTGGGTATCCAGCTTGATGAAATTCCTACTGAACACTGCACTGATACAGCAAAGTCAATGTTAAGTTGTTCAAAAATACACGAAAATTGATTTTTGTCAATGTGTTGGAGTTTCTTATCGAACTAGTAAAGTGCTGATAAAAACTATGTGTTCTGTATTGTGTCAAGAATTGTGCTTTATGATGCCAAACCTGATACAGTGAATTGTGAAAAACTTAAAACTTCTCTTAGGAGGATTTTTATGAGGTCCCTGTTATCATTACAGAGAATTTGTTTCAGCTTTGGCTAAACATTTCTTTAAATGCAATATGTTTTCAGGTCATATCTTTGCTTTTCTTTTTGTAGGTGGGGAACTACCTGCGTATGTTCCGGGGCTCGCTGTACAAGAGGTATCCCTCTCTCTGGAGACGACTAGCCACAGTGGAAGAAAGGAAGAAGATAGTGGCATCTTCACATGGTGAGAAGATGAGTAAATGCTCCCGGTCTAAATGTTTGCCTTGAAGAACTGTCTCTGTAGGCTCAGAAGCTTGTGCACCTTTAGGGCTATGCTAATCACTTCAGATTGCCTCAGTGACGGAGCGCTCTGCAAAACGTGGCTGTCTTGGATTTGGCTGCACTCATCACAATGCAAAAGCCACACCTCAAGATAAATACCTTATTCCAGAAGAGATTTTTATTAGCAAAGAGGGGTGGTTTTGTCCCTTAGCCCACTGAAAGTGTGCACGTGTGCTTAACTTTATACATTTATGACTCCCAGAATTTGTAGTGTGTTTCTACTGATGTTACTGCCACAGTGTGAGAATACATCCACCTTGGTACTGTTTTTGATGGGAGACTAACAGTAAGTACTTACATTTGTTAGCAGTGTAACTTGTCATACGCTCCTCAGGCTAAAGCATAATAAAGATAAGTGGTTCATTCCAGACTTAAGCCTCCTTTAATATCCTGCTGACCCACTGCTGTTTTCTTTCTTTCCCAACAGAAAATCAGCGGTCTCACAGTCCCAGAAGATGTAAGTCTGATTTGTGTGTTATTCTTAGCTGTGCTAGAGGAATAGTCTCCATTGTGACCTTTGGTGTTATTACAGTATATATTAACATCTCATCCTTTTCCTCTGATCTCTCCCTGTGGTCGTCCAACTGTGCATCTTCATCACATGCTGAACTTTTCTTTCTCAGAACATTAATGGATTCTCAGATGCAGATGGTCCGTGCAATTCAGCAAGATCTGTCCTGATGTTCTCCCCTTTTCCAAGTCTTAAGAGTTTGTACTCCCTGGCTTAGCTTTCATTAATATCTGATATGTCTGCCCAGCCACTCGCTTTTCCACTGAGCGTTACATCTCCATTTCCAACCTTTAAGTCCACTCAGGATTTATAGTTTCCTGGGCTTTTCCTCCCACTGTGGAAAGGATTTTACATCATCATGGCAGACTGTAGGTGCGCAGAGCTAAATGATGTGATGGTATGGGGCAATTTAGGGTGGGATTTTTTTTTTCTCCCCTTATGTAAAAGCACATTACTTATAAACTTATCTACTATTTACGAGGACTTAAGGACTTTTAAAATGATGTGTTTTTTGCTAGTCCCACCTGCATTGGCAGAGAGGGCTTTTCACTATTCAGCCTGTTTATGCCACATGCTATGTAATGCTTTTCCACGTTAATTATCGGCATGTTTCCTGGTAACAGATCATGGATATACAACATTAGCCACCAGTGTGACGCTGTTAAAGGCCTCTGAAGTGGAAGAGATCTTGGATGGAAATGATGAGAAATACAAGGCAGTGTCTATCAGCACAGAACCTCCCACCTACCTCAGGTAATCAGTGTTGGTGAGGGCCAAGGTCAAAGTGAAGCTGCTGGAAGGTGTCAGCGTGGACTGGAAGCACTGTCCTGTCCCAACAGAAACTGCATAAACCCAAGGCATTGTGCACGGGGCGCTTGCAAGTCTGTGCTGGCAGACATTTGCAATGCTGGGCAAATGAAGATCTCCAGAGTGTAAGGATTGGGTTGCTGCCCACATGTAACAGGAAGAAAAACATTAGTGTTTGATGATACAGCTCATTTTGCAATTACTCCATTCCAACTGTAACAGATGTTTTGCAGAACACTCTGCACGTACTTTTTGGTGGAGATGTCACATTTCTCAGCAGCCCCTCTGTAAATATAGACAGGAAATCCAAATATGAACGTCATATTTATAGTGGTACACCTGGATTCCTATACGATGGATAGTTGTGAGCTGGAGAATGGACTTTGAAGGAAATTGTGTGGAATATGAGTTCTCAGCCCAACTGTCTTTAGGGAGGAACTCGAAATTTATGATACTATTCCTTAAATAGTGGCAGTGGTGTTCAGGGCCTGCAGATTAACACAGAGTCTCATTTTCCAGGGAACAGAAGGCAAAGAGGAACAACCAGTGGGTGCCAACACTGCCCAACAGCTCTCACCACCTGGATGCGGTGCCATGCTCAACAACAATTAACAGAAATCGCATGGGCAGGGACAAGAAGAGGACTTTCCCTCTGTGGTAAGGCAGCTTCCTTCTTTAGAAAAGTGGAAACAGTTACCAACATGAGGCACTGCAGGGGGTTGCTCTAATAGACAAGTGGTTGCCAGAGCCCTGTAACTTTGTGTTGAGGAGTATGTCTAATAATTGGGGAGCTGAAGTATAGGGATTGGTAACAATAAAAAGCACCTTTTTTCCATGCATGCCAGATGTATCATTTTCTATTCCACATGCTGCATTGTTGCTCTTCGTTTTAGCTTTGATGACCATGACCCAGCAGTCATCCATGAGAACGCATCCCAGCCGGAGGTTCTGGTTCCAATCAGGCTTGATATGGAAATTGATGGGCAGAAACTCAGAGATGCATTTACATGGAACATGAATGGTATGTAGGAAAGAGAGTTTCCTGAGGCTAGAGAGATACAGTTGCATTAATCACTAAATATGAAGAGAGAACGAGCATGTCCTTGCCCCATATAGGAAAAACTTTAAAGCTCTTTAACTTTAGTGTGTCATATTTGGCTCTCATGGCTCTTAGCAGATCCCTGACACTTCCATGGGTTGCAGTAATTCCTGGATGCTTGTAATCTGAAAAGTTAAACCGGCCTATTCTGATCCACTTCATCAGTTCAGCAACCTAAGGGAAATGTCAGCCAAGATAAATACCAAACAACTAATGTGTATAGCTTCTTTATGTATGTGGATTAATAGACCATCGCTACGTTATCTCTGTGAAACAAGTAAAGAAAGCTGTTAGGTCATGTCCCTGTGTCATGTGTACAACCCTGAAACAAAACACTGTTTTAACAGCAAAAGGTGATGCATTTAGGACTCCCCTCTTCACACAAAGATTTTAATTTTGTGTATTCCATAAGTGGCAGACATTGGTGACTGAGAAAAATGTTTTTTTGTTTTTGTTCTTCTTCTGTATCAGAAAAGCTGATGACCCCAGAAATGTTCTCTGAGATTCTTTGTGATGACCTGGATTTGAATCCTCTGACCTTTGTCCCTGCTATTGCCTCTGCCATCCGACAACAGATCGAATCATACCCAACTGACAGTATCCTAGAGGATCAGTCAGACCAACGCGTTATTATTAAGGTAATTACAGGAAGGCAGTAGAACAAGAGCCAAACCATTTGCATTTCTCCGGTTTTGTTATGGGGGGGAGGAAGAGTGCAAAGACTTCTCTCAGAGCCAAGGAGTTCCTAATTCTAGGCCCGTGTCCAGGTTAGGTTTTGTCCTTGAGAAATGAATGACTTGTTTCTTCCCTTGTCTCCAGCTAAACATCCATGTGGGGAACATCTCCCTTGTAGACCAGTTTGAATGGGACATGTCAGAGAAGGAGAATTCACCAGAGAAATTTGCCTTGAAGCTGTGCTCAGAGCTTGGCCTGGGTGGGGAGTTTGTCACTACTATTGCCTACAGCATCCGGGGACAGCTGAGCTGGCATCAGAAGACATACGCCTTCAGGTACAGAACTGTCATCTTTCTGGCATGGGTGTAGATGTGTGTTCTTACATCATGGCTGTTAACATCTTGAACAGCTGACGCAGTGTAGAAAGCTTAATTTGAAATTGGTTTTTATGGATTGCACCCACTCTGTAGTCCTTAAATTATTTTTGCATGGGAAAGTGTTTGATTTCTCATGCTCACATACCCACTAGTACACAAAACTATCTTCCTTTTAAGCAAGTTTATTAGATGAAAAATAAGTAGGGTGCAACTAAAGATTTTTTATTTCTTGGACATCCTTTTGTATGTTTCATCAACTGGCGATCCCCTAAGCTGGTATCATTTAAAGACCACTGCTGTGCAAGGTGAGCAGCTCAGATGGATTCATTCCTCCTCACTGTTTTGGATGGTTGTCTGTCTTGAAGTGGCAAGTGAGTCACACATCACAGGGTGGCTAGGTGTTACTGAGAAGGTGTAAGAGACATTGTATTGCTTGTATGAAATGGATGGACTCCTGGATAACAGAAGTGTTAGTGGATCTAACCAAAGCACTCTAAATGTTAGTGACATGTTTGCAGTCATACCTTGCTCAGACACGGTCCCTTGCTTGTTGCTGGCTGCCTGCCTGGTGAAGAAATGAAGTGTTTTGCTCTAGTGCACGGTGTGTTTTGTTCTGTAGTAGATCCTGGTGTGGCTCGACCAGCTTGTGCTTTTGCTCAGAGATCTTTTTGCAGTGGGTGTAATACATTCCAGGACCAAATATCAATGAAATCAGCTTTTGCCACAGAATGAAAGGCTGTTCTAATTAACAGTGACAGAATACCTTGTGCCGCCTTCTTCTAATGTCTGCAGATGATGAGCCCTGGATACGTTTCCGTCTCATCAGCTCTGCCTGACTTGGGCCAAGCTTTGGTGTTCTGGGCTGAGACTGATCGACGCCGTAGCTCTCTACCCTGGCTGACGTTAAAGTTGGCTTGATCACAGGCCATTCTCTTAGCTGGAATGCAGCAGTGTCAGGTTTGATTAGTCAGCTTTGTCAAGTTGTCTCCTAATAATAATTATTCCCAGTTGTGCCGTGCAGTGTTCTGTGGCAATTTACTGTACGGATGTTATCCTCCATATGTTGCTGAGCTTGCAGTCTGTTAAGTATTCCTTAATGTGTGCTGGCGGGTTTTTTGACCTCCGGCCATGGTGACACTTGAGGAAGTTTGAGAGTTCAGCAAGTGATGTATTGCAGAGGTGGGAGAAAGGTGCTGCTGGCGCCGGTTTTGTAGAGGTCAGTTCAAGGAGGCTTGCATCTAATCCTTAATGTGGTTCACGTGGAAGTTAAACTCTTCTCTTGGAACTAGGGAGTTGACTTCTTCTTGCTGTCCATGACAGCTGATTGATACTTGCAGATCCGGTGAGGGACCAAATGAAACTGCTAGAGCAGCGTGTACGTGTTGCTGAGAATTGGTGGGAACTTGGAGGGCAGTCAATGGCAATTTGATACTTCTAGTTCTGCCTCTTCTTCCCTGCTGCTGAGGGTCTGTTTCTCAGGTCTGTCAGAATAGTGCCAACTTTACATGTGTACTTTATATGTGTAAAAACACGTATCTGGCCCTGGTTACTGAAGACTGCTTCCTTTTAGGGGTAGCTCAAGTAGGTAGATTTCAGGCCTTCTGTAGACTGCTGCAATTTTTTAAGGGGGATAAAGCACAAAGAACAAAGTATGTAGCCATGAACCATTTGGAGGCAAAAAATGGCTAATTTAAGACTTGCTTTTTTTGTCATAGTACAAACATGCCCTCCTCTTCCCTCTTTTCTTCCTGCAAAGGAGTACTTTTGAAACCTTCCTGTGATTAATGATGTTTGGGTTTTGTGGTTGGTTAGTTCCTGAATTCCCAAACCACAGGAGTGATGGTTGCTCCAAAGTTATTCCGCCGATGTAAGGAAAGAGTCTGCTGTAGATGTATCAAAAGAACCTTAAAACCTCCAGGAACTGGAGATGTGAGAAGTCATGTGCTTCTTAGTCATCTGAGGGAGAGGTGAAACTGTCCTTTGGTTGATGAACTCCAGGGCAGTTCCTTCAGCTGGCTTCTCTCTGCAAAACAAGGGGAGCCAGAGAGCCCAGCAGAAGTGACAGGACTGGAAGTGGCTGGTAACTGATGCAGTTGTGATTTTCAGGGGGATGGTGTACTAAACATTTCCTGCCTCAGTGCTGAGATGTTTCTAAGGGCAGCACACAGTGTTTCATACCCAGACTTTTGCCTTTGAAACCAGAATGATGTTCTCTTGAACATCGAACCCGCATGCCTGAGGAGTTGCCCTTTCCAGAGGAAGACCTCTCCCTGCCCTCTTGGCTGCACTGCTGTGCCCGTGATGCTGCTGCCAGAGGCTCTGTCCCAGCAGAGGCAGTGTGGTGCTCCACTGGGAATGCTACTGCTGACAGTGCCTTTCAGTCATTCTGCCAGCACCTCTTGTTTAAAAAATGAAGGAGGGGGAGCTGTACTGTGATGGAGGCTAGGAGAAGAGGGAGGATTTTTCATTTTCTCTAATTCTGCCCCGCAGAAATGTGGGATCTGAGTGGCTTGCATGTAAGCAATGCTCATGAGCTGGCTTTCCAGCCCCTCTTTAATTCTAGCGGGTGCTCATTGCTGATAGCGTGGTCTGAACCTCGTTTACCATGCTTAAGGCAAGATCTAGCGGTTAGTCTGGAATTTGCAGCATTTTGTGGCTCAGATGAATTTCCTGGTTTCAAGTGTTGCTTTAGTGGATCTCAGCAATATTGGAGGTGGATTTGACTGAAGTTTCCTCCCAGGATCAGATACCGAGGGCGCTGGATTCATTTTTCGTTTAACAGCTTTGATGCAGACTTTGTCTGTTCCCATGGTGATCAGCACCGAAGTTCCTTCCCGTGAATGAGATGGTTGTGCATCAGTGCTGGGATCCTGGTGGGGCTTGTCCCTGGGAAGGATCCAGATCTGCACACACACCTGTGCGAGGGCTCACACACGTTCACGCACACGTACACATTCACGCACACACACTTGTACTGAGCTGCTTTCTAGAGTTCAAAGCAAACATTTACATTCTGAGGCTCCTCTGTATTTATGCTGGGCTTCCAGCTCCACCCTCAATGTTTAGGAAGCTACTCCTGGTAAGTTCCTGTTGACTTTTACTGAAAAGTCACTAGTGAAGGAGTAAACATTTTTATGCATGTGATAATGCAGCTGTTCAGGGCAGGCAGATCTCTGAGGAGCAGCCTTGTGATCTGTGACAGAGCTTTGTGTCTCATTGCTTGTCCTAGGATTAATCACAGTCTGTGGTTGCAGCAGCAGGTCCTAAAAGACAACCTTTGCCATGGCAGTCAGGAGAACAGTCCTTGTTCCACTGTCAGGTTCCCATCCTATCAGGCTCCTGGAAAGCGTGACATGCTGGAAAGTGCTGCTAGAGGTGTACTATGCAAGCTATAGCTAGGAAGGAAGAGCTGCAGAATGGCAAAGGTAGATCAAGAGCCCTGTTAACAGTCCCTGCTCAGCGGCTGCTCTGGGAGACATCCTCCCCATGTTAATAAACTGATACGAACGTTGCCTGTGCTTACTCCATTTGAACACTGACAGCCAAGTACATAATGGCCTTAATAGGAGGGAACTGCTTCTGCCACAGTTGTTTTGACATCTTCCCTCTCTGGTGGTTGTAGAGTTGGTAATAATTGGTCTCCCAGAAACTGGGCTCCTCGAGATGGTAACTGCCCCGGGGTACTCCTTAAGCCTGAAACACTTAAAATGATCTGCTGTGCTTGCGTCTTGCATCTGGGCTGGTAACCCAGAGGAGTGGACTGTTAGCACTGATGAATGTCGCTTTGATTTCTGCCCTGCTGCTGCAGTGAGAACCCTTTGCCGACTGTGGAAATCGCAATTCGCAACACGGGGGATGCTGACCAGTGGTGCCCTCTTCTGGAAACCCTCACAGATGCCGAGATGGAGAAGAAGATCAGAGACCAGGACAGAAATACAAGGTGCTGCCCCTCGTTCAGGCAGTTCTCATTCTGGCCTGTCCCTAAGACAGAAATTAAAAGCTTCCACGTTTTTCTTTCTCTGCTGAATGCCAATTGGCAGGATTTCAAACTCGCACACCACAACAGAAACTCACAGCCCTTTTGCTTCAGGATATTAAACTGTTATCACCTTACTCCGCAAATATTTAAATGTCTACTTTAACTATATCCTGCTTGAAGCAAAGTTTCCTTTTTTTTTTTTCCCCCCTTGGACTCTCTGTTGTTGCAGGGGGATTTGTTTCTGTAGGAAGGCATTCATCAAAAATATTGGAGTTTCGTGTACTGTCATGCTAATTAGCATCCTGGCAGAAGGATTCCTTTTATGTAGGATAAAGTGGGACAGACAAGGTCTCATCTCCAGCCTGATGAATGTTGACCTGTTTGCTGGCATGCGAGCATTTCTGTCATTCCAGGAGGAGCTCTGCTTGCCATAGAGCCCCACTAAGCAGTGTTCAGCAAGTACTCAAAAGCACTTGCTCCTACTTGGTTAACCTGCAACTGCTTCTGGCAATATAAATGAACTGCTAGCATCTCTCCAAAATATGTGTTGTGGGAACAGTAAGTATGCTGGCTCAGCTCTCTCCTAGCAATGCTTTATTGCTTATTAACAGATTTATAATTGTTTTTCCTCCTCTCAGCTATCACTGTCTGAATAATTCTCAGTAGCAACTGGTTCAATCTCACTCAATAAGCAAAACTGCCCTAAAAGCTGTTGTCAAAAATGGTGTGTCATAGCATTATGAGCAGGGGCACTCAAATGACCAAGGAAGTTTGTCTAGGCAGTAAATCTAGGAAGATCACAAAGCTGCAGTAACCTTACCCAAAGCATCAGTTCTAGTAAGACTTCACGGGTCTGTAACACAGCACTTATTGTAACTCTTCTCTTCCTAGGCGCATGCGACGCTTGGCCAACACTGCTCCAGCCTGGTAAACTTCCTGTTGTGACACTGGTGCTCTTCCTACAGACTTTGTCCCTACTCCTCTCCCCCAATGGATCTAGGATTGGCAGGGGTCTTACTGTCCCTAAGGGGACACACATTCCACTTGCCAAGAGTTCCCAGTACTGCTGACTTCTGCCCCCATCCCCTCAGCCTAGAGGCCACGTACCAAGAATGCTGCATTAGCACATGATCTAGCTGAGACTTGTGGCAGCTGTTGGAGCCCTTATATACCTGTGTGTGGACAGTGTAAAAATACTTTTGTATAGGTGCAACATGCACTACTAGAACAACTTTTTAAATAAAAAGGAATGCATACTACTAAGGTAGAGTTCGGTATGTTTAAATAAGTAGTGAATCTCACACTGTTTTGTCCTGTTATAGCAACTGAGTCACTTCTGGTTATAAGTGGTGAAGTGTGATGTTCCTTTATCTTTTTTTTTTTTTCCCTGTGAAAATTGCAGCTGGAAGATTATAACATCTCTGACCTGATGCAGAAGTTAAAGTCTGCACTCAGCAACTGAGACTGCAGCATCCCTTCAGCAACAGGCTTTGCAGTAGTCATTATCTGCTCCCATAGTGGCCAGTTACAGTGCACAAAAGACCTCAGCACTGCAGTGTTTCTAGGTCTGCAAAAACCTGACAATCTGTCTTTTCCTGGGGTGCTTAAAAACAGAAAATTCATTGAAGCAATATTAAAAAATACAAGCTTCCTTAAAAAAAAATAAATAAATCTAATTAGCATCTGCCTTGCTGCTGAGGTCCACCAGCTCTTTGATAGAGTTCCTACCTTTCACTGCCAGGAACTGTCAGGCATTGCAAACAGGGCAGATTTTGCTGGCAGCCTGACAGCTGCATTCAGACCTTTACGATAAAGCCAGTAGGTTTTACAATCCTTACTGGTCCACCCACATTGCTTGCACAGTCAGAACTACTTTCTGGCCCAAATTTATCATGTTTAGACTTGAGTATTAGCAGAGCTAGTTCTAATTCCAGGGTGGAAGGAACTTCTTCCAGATGTTAGTACACAGAAACCCAAAATTTGCAATTTAACAATAATATTATTGCAGTCTTAACCTAGACTCTTGTGCCAGAGTGGTATTCCATCCAATTTTTCTTATTACAGAGGTTGAAAGGTGAGTTCAGCTTGTAAGACAAAGCCAATCAGAACATGTTTTGCCTTGTGAATGCAAGAACTCCAGTTCTTTCTGAGAACACTTCAGCCTCTTTTTGTTAGAATCAGGTGTCAATTCTGCAAGCAGCCCCTTCAGGGAACGCTATCAAAACACAGACAAAACTGCTGTAGCCTTAAGCCTAGCATCAGTGGTGCATGTTTTTTTAACTGCTGTGCAGCTTGCGGTTAAGTAACCCTAAGCTTTGCAACAAGGTATGGACAAAGGCACACGAGGACGTGAGCTCCAGTAGCGCACTTAGGAGTACTTCCTTCTGCTTCTCAAGACCCAGAGAGGCTGTAGGAATTTTCCCTCCAAGAAACTAGAGGCAGTGCAGCAAAGTGCAGGAGTCCAGCTCACAGAAAGATGAGAACAGGCTGCTTTGAGCATTGGGACTATGAGGAAACAGTGAGAAGCAGCTTTCCCATGCTGTAATCACAGCTCTTCCATTTAGTGTAGCAGCCAGCCTTCACTGAGCGCAGCCCAGCTTCTGCATTCCTGAGTTGCAGTTCTGCAGGCCCTAAAGACAACACCAGCTCTGCAGGAGCTCATGAACAAAGCACACAGCAGGTGCTTGTGCAGTCTGAAGCCACTTGTGCCTAGTACCACTGTACCTTCTAGACAATCACTGTCTGTATGGTTCTTTCATCCTCTTCCTAGACAGAAACCTAAGTGCAGCAAAATAGTTAAAGTTTTCCATTACCGAGCTGTTTTCATGGGAAGCCTGCAAAGGAGGTGAGTGGGATGGCTGTGCTTCAGCCTTCCATTGCCATGGGGCTTCTGTATCATTCTTATCTGGCTGCTGGTTACTCGCATCTCTGGTAGTTTTAGTGGTGGTTTGCAAGCACGTAGCTGAACAGACAGCAGTTAAGTGAGCTATAATAAGATACACTGCAGATTTACTATAAACATTTTGGAGGTGTAGTAGAAGCACACATGCACTAAAGCTAGCAAGAATGATCAAATTCAGTTAGTACAGCTGTTCATGTTTAATTTCTAAAATTCAGATCCGGATTCCACAAGAGTGGAATTACATGGCATGCACAGACAGCCTTTATTACTAGTATCAAGTGCTACTTCCAGTCACCAACTAGAACAAGCTTCCAACTCTGTTCCACGTCCCTTTTGTGGGCATCCCTTTCTCCATCCATACCTCACCCTCTTCTCACACCCTGCAGGGTTGAAGCAGGGGAAGGAAAGCTTCCAGCTAGACTGTTTTGCCTTGCCTACAAGAATAAAGAAGCCTGAGCAAGCAGCCTGGCAGTTTTGAGCAAAGTCCTGAAGAGTACTGGTGACCTGGGTGCTTCTGCTCCTGGCAGAAATGGACACACAGCTGAAAAATAAAGACTTTAATGTAAAGACTCTTTGGAAACAACAATGAGAAAGGGTGGGGGACTCAGAGGAAAGGGGGAAGTTAAGCTGCATTCTGCTATGGTAGGTTTTTGGGAGACTTGGCTATGCTTACACCATGACAAGGTGCACTTCTTGGTTGAAAGCCCATAAAGATGTCTCACAACTGTGAGAGCAGAGAGCATTTGTCTTTGTACAGAGGCCAGAAGTGACTTGCCATACAGCAAGTCATTAACAGCAAGAGAATGAGTAACTGGTTTCACGCCCCATCTGATACTTATCCCCACCAGGTAACTGAGGAGCCATCACATAACGTCCAGCCCTCCTCCCTAGAACACCTCCATAAGCATTCATCAGTTCTTACGTGCAAAGCTTTGCAGAACCACTTAGTACAAGAGGAAGATGGGTTACCCATACAAACAGTGAAGCATGACACATCAGAATGGCAACTGGTATTATTCCAGTGAGATCTCTGGGGCACAGCATAAGTCCAGCCAGAAGAGAGGAATCTGGCCACACAGAAGTCCTCTGTTACAGTGGACGCTGCTGCTGCTGGTCTTGGTCTCCAGGTTGGTTTTCAGGATGATCCTCAGGGAGGGGGTTATAGTTTGGATCCTCTTCAGGTGTGTCAAATACCATCTTCCTGGCAGGGGATATGCACATCTCATCAAGCAGGCAGGTTAACAAAGTGAGCTGAAGACAGAAAATCCCCAGCCCCCCATGGAATGCCCTAACCCTTCACAGGGCTTGGCTGCATAGAATGTCTCAAGCCAAAAAATGACCCACAAGGATTACTGAGTCCAACTCCTGGCTCCACACAGGAGCACCTAGAAATTAAATCATATGTCTATGAGAGTTGTCCAAACACTTCCTGAACTCTGGCAGGCTTGGTACAGTGGCCACTGCCCTACTGCACAAGCACTCAGCTCAACATGCAACACAGTACCTCAATCTCAAGGACAGCTTTGATCTTTAAAGTGAAGCAGAACATGTTCTAATTTCTTAAACCACAAATGTACTTCGGGAAAAGAAAATGCTACCTGTATCTAGCACTTCCACAAGCAGTAAGAAGGTCCCAGTTCAGCTAGAGAAACTTACAGTACCAGCAGCTGCCCTGTACACACACATACAAAGTGGGCAAAGCACCAGCAAGAGTAACAGCCAAAGTGAGGCTACCCCACAGAGTCACAGACCAGTTTGCTATGGAAGCAACCCAGGTTGGGAAGCAACACAGTAAATCCAAGAATAAAAATCTGCTTCACTTACAGGAAGCTGGGAGTCAAAAGCAACTTCTTTCCTCCAGGCTGGTTGGGGAAGACATCTTCCAAGAAATAATAGATATGACCCACTGCAATCCCTGGGGAGAGATGCCACCAAGGTCAGGCCCAGCTGTGCCTCCTTGGCCTGCTGGACCAGAGCTGCTGGAGCTTAAGCAGGATGAGCCCCCCAGGAACCCCCAAGCAGCACACAGCTCCCATCAGATCCACCTGTGCTGCGTGGCAGCAGCAGGTTGCTGGCTGTAGTCACGCTTTACATGGGTGCAGAGGCAGGCAGGGCAGAACCAGATGCTCAGGAGACCACGCACAGCCCAAGCATCAGGCTGAGCTCACCACACCCAGCTGCTGCCTCTGGTTAAGTGCAGCAAAATGCAAGGCACTGAGCTCAGCCCCAAGCCTGGCCACAGAGCAGACTCAGCCAGCTCACTTTAAGAAGCCCACAGCCTTAAACAAGATGAAAGCAAGAAAACTTCAGCAGAATGGAGAACACCATGGTTGCAGAATGCCCCACTACCCACCAGCTCTGACTTACCCAGCAAATCAATAATGATGGAGTTGCCCAGGAGGAGGGAGAAGCCCATCAGGACCCAGGGCAAGAAGGGGGCCTGGAAGTTAAGGAGCCCGAAGAAGTTCATGCGGATGTAAGGGTTCCTGCGACTCCACACATACACCAGCATGATGGTGAAAGCCTGGCCCAAGAAAAACAGGCTGGCGAAGAGACCAAATAGCTAAGAACTACCGAGTCAAGGAAAAAAAACTTATCTTGCTCACCACCTCCAGGCGGCACAAGATGTATGCAACCAGGGAAGTTTCAGCTAATTGGCATGAAAGATGTTGCCCATGCCACCAAGTCTTCCCTGAGCTGGTTGAGATGTACCAATCCTCCCCCACACTCCATCTCCCTCCCTGCATCCCAGAACAAGACACTGCGTGGCACATACAGTGATTGCTCCTTAAGGTGCTTGCTACAGCCAAAAGAGACCAGGGAGCTCTGAGCCTTCTCTATCAAGTGACCATCAGAAGGGACTTTCAGAGAAGTTCCTTCATGCTGTTTCAGAACCAGTGCTCTAAGCCAGCTGCAAGGCATTCCAAAAGAGGTTTTTTGCTTGGGGAGGATATATTTCTCCCCATCCAGACTGCTTTGGTTACTGTAAGTAAAACTTAGGGCAGGGACATGTGGCAGTCTCTCCAGCTATTGGCAAGGTGCAGAGATGGATGGGCTCACAGCACCCAGCACGCTGCTGGCCTGCAGGCACCCTGCTCCCTGTGCTCACAGCTCTGAGTTCCCCACTTAGCTGTGGTTCAGTTCCTTACACTCTCTTCACACCTATCGAGCAGCCCTTCACCTCAGCCCTGCCACAGTCACTCCCTCAGCTGGAGGGCTCCTCACAGAGCTGAGCAAGAGGCTTCCCTTCAGGCGGCGCTTCCAGATGCTGCCACACTGCCCCTGGGATTAGGCAGCCCTTCTCCTTGCCAGGTGCACCAGCACTTCACAGACAAAACAAATACAGGCATCTCTTCTTCTGGCTTGCTTCCACTCCTCCAAGCACACTGCCTGGGCTCAGGCCAGGCTCCAGCCAGCCAGGCCTGGCAGATCCTCCAGGCCCATGGGGCAGAAGATGTGCAGGCCCAGGGACACAGTGAGACTCCCTGCCTGCAGCCCACAGTGCTGGGGTTCCCCATCCAGCTGACCTGGCCCACAGGCAGATGCCTGCTACAGACAATGCACTGCAGCCTGGGACACAGCTGGCAGATGAGCCCCATGCTATTCACAGCATCTCAGAAGAGCCCAGAGGGCCTCAGCCTGCTCAAAAGGATACTGTCATGAGAAACCCTCCGAAGAGGAACATGAAGACAAAGTCAGCTGTCCTTCCGCGGAAGGAGCCTTCTTCTAGCATGCGGCAGTACCTGTACCTGAGAGCAGGAGAGAAGGGAAGAGTATAGGAAATTAACAGCTGGCTGCCTGCATCCCCAGCAAGGCCTCATGAGGAACAGCCAGCTGCAAGTACAGGAGGCGGTCAGCAAGTTTTCAAGTACCAGAGCAAAATAGAAAGTCTCACATCACTGAAGCAGCTGTGGTGCTGCTACTCATCCGCTGCAGCAGCCATACCGCCAGATTCAACCCCTGGCAGGGGGAACAGCAGGGGCCACAAGCAGGGCCACCACCACCCAGGGAACAGCCCCAGTGTACTGCATGACATGACAGTGTGGAGGGGAGGGACAGGCACGCCTAAGCCAGAAAGGGAGCAGACAGCTTTACTGAGACCAAAGGATACAGAAATATCATGTTGAAAAAGAAACTGAATCCCAGGGGCCCAAAAAAGAGGAAGTTGGTGATCAGCCTCCATATCTGAAAGAGAAGAGAGAACAGGGGGTGGACAGGTGGCTCTCTCCCGATCACATGGGCAGCAGCCCCACACCCTGCGCCGTGGGGTCAGCCCACACACTGTGCAGCCACACCTACACGTGGACCCCCACCCCACACACATTCTACCTGCCCAGATGGAAGAAGATTCCTCTGTTTCAGGATGGAACAAGCGCAATTCAGCATCCAGAGCAACTGTAACGCTCACCCCTCTCCACAGCAAAGCTATCCCAGCCCCAGCACAGCTAACAAGGACCTTGCCCAGGGATGCAGGGGATGAGGTGGGGTTGAACCATGGAAAAGGGGAATGGCAGGATGGTGTGTGGTAGGGGGGAGGCCGGGAGGAGTGAGCTCCATCCTGCAGCAATGCGATGCTGAGCTAGTAGACAGCTCTTGCAGGGCTGGAGCAGCCCCTCTGGACCCGGTCAGTTCCCTGTACCCCTGGGCGAGGCCTCACCTGAAGCTTCCTGAAGATGAGATCGGGGTTGAAGTACAGCTGGAAGGGGGTGATGAATTCCAGCTGCTGAGAGACACAGGTAGGGCAGCTGCCACCACTGCTGCTTGCTAGGCATGCAGTGCCAGCTGCCCCACACCCTCCGCGGCACAGCGGCACAGCACCCCAGTGCCCATGCCCCCAGCCCTCACCACAGCAGCAGTAGTGAGCACGCAGGCCGTGGTGTAGGCGCGCGTCACGGCCGGCATGCCCAGGTACTCCTGCGCCAAGCCCTGGTAGGCCATGGCGCACGGCGACAGCGCTTAATCGCGCCGCGGGGCCTTTAACAGCACCCCCCGCGCGCCGCCGAAGCCACGCCCCCGCGAGCAGCGCTCGGCCAATCCCGACGCGACGGGCGGCGAGATTTGGCCAATCGAGCGCGCCTCATGCTCTCGGCCTCCAACCCGGAACGGACCCGCTGCGGACGGTGACGGGCCGAGAGGGGGAGCGCCCCTGGCGTTCCTCCCCCTGGAGGCGGGGCGACTGAGAACGGCCAATGGCGGCGGGCGGTGCGGTTGGCTGGCGGCTGAGGGAAGGCGGGGCGGCGGGTCACGCCCCCGCGGAGACGACCAATCACAGCGAGAGAAGGGGACAACAGCGGGCGGGGCGGGGGGCGCGCGCTGCACGTGGCTCTGCGGGAACTGCGCTGCCGCCGTGCTGGGAGTGACGTGCGCCTGGTGTGCGTGTGCCCAGGCCGTGCCCAGGCGGTACGCCTCTCCCACCTGCTCTCTCCCACTTCAGCCGCAGGGCTGGTGCCCCCGCAGCCCAGCCTTCCTTGCAGCTACCCGGCTTCTGGCTCACTCTGCAGCCAACAAATGACATGTTCACCAATATTCAGAGGCTTTGGTGTTTAGGAATTCATGCTAATGATTCCACCTCTTATTGCTTGCAGCACTGAGGTGCTTCCCTAAACAGTGAGAAGTCAAAGCAAGCAGCGCAAGGTGCGTGCTCCCCACGGGGCTGTGCCAGGTGTACACAGAGTGCTCTCTGATAGCATGGTCTGATAAAGGGCTAAATAAACCAACCATCCCTCACTCCTGAGCTCAAGGTGCTTTCTTGAGCTGGATGCTGTGCTGAGGAGCCAGGCCTAATTTCACAGCCACCTTGGTTGCGGGCAGAGGAAGGGGCCTGGTACTGGGTTTCTGCAGAAGGTTAAACCGTCATCACATTTTTAATGAGCCCTGAGATTCCTCTTTAAGCCCTCAGTTAATGGAAAATGAAATCATTGGCAGAGGAGGGAGTCCTTGTGTTTTCCACCACCTCCACCCTGACTGCTGTCTGATGAGGGTCAAAATGCAGCTGGAAGGTGAGGGGACAGGGAGGTTAAAGCAACACACACAGAGTGGGAGAGAGGAAAAGATGAGACAGGTGGACACTGGGGGACGGGTTCCTGAGTGCCCAGGTGCTGAGAACCAGCACTGCCAGTCTGAGCTGCACTGGGGACTCTGGGAGTGGAGCCCAGGGGATGCTAAAACTGCAGCCCAGTCAAAAAAACTCAGCCGTTCTGGTACAGCCTTTTGGTGGGAGCTGGGCCAGGTGTGAGAGCTCCAGCAGGTGAGAAGAGCCAAGGAAGGAAAGACAGTTCCTGACTGCAGCCAGGGGCTCTGCAAAATGCAGCTTGGATCTATGTGGCTGTTTCAGCCCCAAAGCCCCACTGCCACAGCTCTGTGCGTCAGCATTGTGCAGCCACAGCCCCAGCAGAAGGGCAACTGCAACTGAGTAAAAGAACTGAGAGTGAATAAACGGACAATGAAAGAAGTAAATGAGTAAATATCTGCTCGTTTGGATGGAGGATTAGAGATTTCCTATCTGCTCTCACAGTCAGAAGCTGAGTTCAAGCTCTGTAACTCCTGCCCCTACCTTGCTTGAACCAAGGCTGGAGATAAACATTTGGAGCCTGTTTGCTGGAAGGTCAGCAGTCTGGAGCCCAGCCCGACTAGCTACAAGGAGATGAGAATCCAAATGATCAGACCTAATTACTCCGTGTGCAAATCAGACATTACATGGAAAGCAAAAAAAATGTCATCACTTTATCATTTTCCTTCTTTTCCCTTGTTTGCCAGCCAAATTTTGAGAACTCTACTTCTCCAGGCTTTTGCTTAAAGGCTTTTTTTTTCATAGGAATCAAGGGGAGAGAGTGGGAAGCGGATGAAATGCATCCAGAAGCTCCCCATTTTGCATGGGAAGAGGCCAGACAAACCCCACAAGTTCCCAGGCTGCTTTCTGCCCATGATCTCACTTCCTTCGGAGAGCAGCCAAGCTGACTTCATGCATTACAGTACGCCCGGGGCAGCTTCAGTCTGCATTACAATCCTTGTCACATTTTATGGTCTTTGGGAATTATGTCCTTCCACCACTTCACATCAGCCCAGCCACACAGCTGAGTACTCATATACCTTTGTTGGGATGCTGACAGAGCTTCTATAAAACCACAGAATCCAGATAAAACCACACACACACACAGAAAAAAAAACAAAACCACAATCTCTTTTTCTCAACTGCAAGACAGTAGAAGGGACTGCCAGAACAGGGACACTGCTCAGGAGCCTCTTTGCTGATTTCCTCCTGCCTGGTCCTGTTGTCCTTCCCCTGCCCAGGGACCAAAGCTGATGTGGGCACAGGTGCTGCCAGCAGTGCTGTGATGCTCAGGCATCCGGATGGGCTTTGATAAAGCTCTATCTGGGGGCTCTTGGAGCTGCCTGAAGAACAAATTGCCAGAGCTCCTACCTGTAACTTTTGTTCAGGTCACTCACAAGAAGAACTGAGATGCACTGGTACCAGAGGGAACGCTTTCCCATGCACTGGTACCAGTTCTGCATGTGCAGGTATAGCATCAGTAACCAGCTGCATTGCAAACTTTTGTGATCTACAAAACCAACTCACAAGGAAATAGTCCTGGCTGGGAAGAACTCATGTGTGTCGCACACCCATCACTGTGAATTCATCTGGCCTTTGATTTAAATATGTACGTGCTGAAAGGGAATGGTTTTGTGAATACACAGTGTCACACTACCACTGCTACCTCTGTTTTTGTTCTCTGCCTTTCTGGGGCATTTTAAGGAATGTGTGAGCATTTGCCTGGGGTCACAGGTGAGTTTAACCCCACAGCAGAAACCCAGCAGCTTCCTGTCTCATTTCTGCAAACCAAAATAGCATGGAGTTAGAAAACAAAGAAGAAAGCTCCCCACGAGTTAAGCAATTCACAGACCTCAAGCAGGCACATGAGCAAAGATAAATGGGCTGTCGCAGAGTTTGTCTCCTTTGTTTGTAGTAAATTATTGCGTGTAATTCGTGTTTCCTGTCCATAAATGCCAGAGGAACTTGAAGACATGGAATCTGTTCTAAGTTACTAAAGACAAAAACAGTTCCTCTCAAGTCCATCTGGAACTTGTTTTTATCGTAATTGTTTTAGGCTCAGTAACGAGTTCAAGATCTAACTGCCCTCCCTAATTCTTTCAAGAATAAACAGATGCTCTGTTGAAAGGCGTCAGCTCCCCCTTTGCCCAGCGCAGCAGTCCCTGGGGTCGCGGGATGAAAGGAGTGGTACACCAGGTCAGCATGGGCCCCAATGAGCAGTGGCCCTCCAATGGGGCCACTCGTGCCACCAGCAGCTGTGGGGCAGCCCCTGGCCCTGAATGCGGTGAGTGTCCAGCGGGTGAGGTGTGCCCTCTGCTCTCTCCTGCCATTAGCATGCTGTTTGTAGCTCCAGCGGATGACCTTTGGCAGCATGTCCTACTGGATGGCACCTCCCTCCAGCTGAGCCGCATGGCGCACAGTGGGACGGTGTTCACCCCAAGCCCTTTGGCCAGACCAATGCTCCATCCTGCCGCACAGCCTCAATTCTCTGCTTCATTTGGAAACCAGGACAAACTCGCATACCCGCCCACAGGACGTAAGGCTGAGCGAGCTGTCTGTGAGGTCTCACCCACACCCAGCATGTGCCACGCCAGCCCTGTGCAAGAAACACATCCGTGTGAGTGAGGATGTAGTCACACGAGGAACGTGTTCAGAAAGGCACAAAGCACTGGAAAGGCTACTGCTGCTCTCACACTGCATCCTTGGTGTACGGATGATGGGTACCGAGAGCCCTAGACCCACCACAAAGCAGTCACAAAGCAATTCTGCTCCGGTTGTGGAAACTCCACTCCATGGACTCACAGCCCATAGATAAGCTGCGTAACCATAACCGCCTGGGGCACTTGAAATATTTACTTTTATATGTTTAATGTCTCTGTATAAATTCTTTCTCCTCCATTGAAGGAGTGTCTAACACACATCAGCTAAGTCTACAGTTTGAGGGCTAAAGTCAGGGGAAGATGAATCATACAGAACTGGATGTTTGGTTGTTGTTGGTATTTTATTTGCTTGTTTGTTAGAAAGAAACTAAAAATAGCACTTACTGCTCAGCCCTCCAAGGACAAGTGGGTTGCACGGGGTTTGTGGTAAATCAAAGTTTATGTTGTTTTTATTTCTTTGGCTTTTTGTTCAGAGGTACAACTGCTTCCGGCATATAATGAGAAAGATAATCTCATCTAAACCTCCTCGAGCAGAGTGTGGTCACGTATCCTAATAAAGGCCCTCTTCTAAACCAGCTTCTGATCATGAATCGAAGGCACCAAGAGAGGAAACCACTGTCTCTTAGCACAGTTATTTTTTCCCTGTGCTTCACCACTCCTGTTAAGTTCTGCCTTGTGATCCGTTCTCTGCACCACAGGTCACGTCCCACAGCTGTCGCTGGGGAATGTCATTCAAGGGCACCCATTTTGTAACATTCATTTCATAACCACTGTGGCCAGTTGGATAAGAGAATGTCAGGCAACACTTGTTTCCTATAAAAGGTCTACTTTCAGCTGCAGAAGTGCAGCGCATGCACCTGGGTGTGCTGTCAGCTGCTGAAGGCCCCTGCAAAGCATCCATAGGGGCCTTTGCACTTTGGTTTTCACTGAAGCCAACACTGTGCCTGTGTCCTAGTGCAGGTGGCTCTTAATTAGCTGGGAATGTCTCTAACAAAAAGCCCTACCTGAAGTGAGCGCTAAATAAGATATCAGGATGACTCTGACACTGTGACATCAGACGGGACCTTCCAGCACCCTCTGCTGCCACCCAGCACCACAAAGGCTCCTGTCCTGCACTCGGGGATGGAGGTTTTGTTCTGCAGTTTGCTCTCTCTGGCCCTCAGGTCACCCAGCTTCAACTAAACCCCTGCGTCAGAGTATGATACAAAGAACAGAGGGAATAGCTCAGCTACAGCCTGACCTACCGCTCACAACAGACTGAGAAAGGGTAATTCAATTACTAGTAGTACTTTGGCCTTTCTGGGTTTTCCCAGAGCAGCTCCATTGCTTATCGTGAGGATGAAAACACCAACCACTGACCCAGCAAACAGGAGACAGAGCCGCTCTTCTGACATCCAGAAATGCCTGCTTCCAGGTGAGCGCCGCGGGCTCCGCACAGCACTGCCCTCACGCCCCTCTGGCCTCAGCACCCGTGTGTCCCCTTGGGGCCAGAGAATGGCCCAGAGACGGTGTTGCAGCAGCAGCTCTGTCAGCACCGGGTCCCTGCCACTGCAATGAAATCTATTTCCTAAAGTTGTTATACAGTGTCTTGAACTCACTTAGATTGTGGGGACAGTCCTTACAGGAAGGACAGAATGTTTTACTGAAACAGCTGGGCAAGAGCTTGGGGGACAGCCAACATCAGCCAGGGAACAGCTCCAGATCTGCCCTGTGGTTACAGAGCAGGATACGTAGGGAGAATGCATCCTGTAGAGCCAAGCTGCAGCAGTAGAAAAAGGGCCCCTTTTCTCATCTCGCAGCGTGCCTGCAGCTGGCCAAGGGGACCTGGGCTGAAACCCCTGACATGTGGGAACCCTGCAGTGCAGGGCAGAGCAAAGGGCGTGCTGAGAGGTTTTAACAGCAGGATTCTGCTTGCTCCTGCAGTCAGATCATTGCAGGCAGAGATGCCACCACATTCTCCAAATAACTGCCGTCCCATGCTCGTAGCATCATGTTTCACCTAATTCTGACAGGCTGAGCTCAATGAGAAGGTATTTGAGGGAAGAGGGAGGTAGGTCCCCACGGCAGCGCTGGAGAGCTGCTTCTCCTTCCAAAGCCAGGAGTCGTGTAGCTGCAGCATGGCACTTCATGCCAGTGACAGCCCCAGGCTGGAGTTCCTCACCCACACCAGCTGGGACACACTGAGGACTCATGCTCAGGGTTGAACGCTAGCAGGGCTGTAAAGGTACAGCCAGAATCCAGGCAGCAACACAACCAGTGTGAGCACCAGTCAGCACCAAAGCACCAAGCATACAGGTGCGATGGAGGGGAGGGGGGAAAAAAGCATCCATTCCCTCCTCACCGAGGCTGCTGCTGGAAAAGGCAGAGAGCTCCAGGAGCTCCCAGTCAGGTTGGGCTCACGGCGAGCCACGGCAGCAAGCAACCCGCGCTGCTCCTGCCACTTAGCGGCTGAAGACGGAGCAGCACTCAGTGCCACTATCTCCCGAAAGAGAATCTTGCACAGAACGGGTCGGTAGCAACAACTGACCAGGGACAAAGAGGGGTTTAGAAACAGTTGCACTTATTCTGAATACTTTGAAAGGTGTCCGACGCCTCACAAATTGCACTCTGCAGGGTGAAAGGGCGTTAAAATACCATGATGTCCCGGTTCTGGCCCAGTTCCATGACTAATGGGGCAGAGAACACATGGACCCATGCCTCGGGAAAGGGGGAAGAGGGGTGGGGAAAAGGCAGGGAGATGGGCCTAAAAACAAAACAGCGGCAACGAGCTAAGGGAGAAAACTAATTTGCTAAATATGATAGAGGAATGCAAGATAACACTATATAATATAATTGGAGTTGAAACTAATACATCAAATAAGATGAGGGAGAGAGCGTCCAAAAACTGAAAGCCTTACTCCAGTGCTGAAGATGAGACAGCTAGGGAGCACACACTGCAGAGACAGGCAGAAAGAAAGGGAACAACAGCCTCGTGACTGCCAGTCAGTTTTATCTTTCCCTCTGAACTGGAAGTCTTCTGGGAGCTGTGGTTCTTCTCTTCTTAGACAGGTAAACAGAACTGTCAACGTGCCACGGAACTGCAGCATGAACTCCGACTCCTGGTGCACTACACGATGTTATGATGTGGAATACCGATAGCAGAAATCATAAAGCCATGGCACATGATTACACCTAGTGCCCAGATATTAGGTGAATGCCCAGATATGAGGTGAAATAGCAGCTCTGCTATTACCGCTGACCATGCGATATGCCTCTATCCCCACTGTCCCCCCTTTCTAACACTGATGAGGATGAGCCATTTCTCCCTGCCCAGCAGGTAGTGTATAGAAAGAAGCAAGTCGCTGCTGTCACTGCTGCCTCACCATCTTCAGCAGCTCATACAGGACAAGAAACAGTTTCTGGAACTATGAGCAGACCCGCATTGGCTGGACTCATTACCCAGGGCCCATCAGATCTGTCCTGCTGAAGTGATGGGCGGTTAATGCGGGAAGGGCACAAAGTTGCCGCCCTAGTGAAAGATAAGCCAAAAAACAAAGATGAAAGCTCATGGAGGAAGTCACTATTGCTGTGCAATAAAACACTTTCTACTCTTTAGAATTGAGCTGGAGCCTCTCAGAGGTAACAGGAGGGCCTCTACTGCATAAAGATATTTAATTTTTAACCAAGGTTTTGAAACAGAACTGAATTTCAATTTTGTACTCCAGAGGTGTGCCATAAATGCATTGCTCGAGGACCTTTATGCCTCTGTGAACTGTGAGGCTCTGTTGGCTCCTTGATCGGTACCTCCCACAGCACAAAACCACATACACTCCTTGGTACCAGCTGCCCTCAGAGCTTAGGAATTTGGCTAGCTCTGGATCCTGCAGAATAACTTCCCTAAACTGTAATGTATTTGAAACAACATTAACGGAATTGTGTTGCTAATGAACATGCAGCTCCATTTAGAGAATGTAAATCAGCTGGCAAGTGTGTTATCCTAATGTAATAGATGACTCAATATGTAGAATCACAGAACAGTTTAGGTTGGAAGGGACCCTTAAAATCGTCTAGTCCCAAACCCCTGCTATAGGCAGGAACGTCTCCCTCTAGCCCAGGTTGCTCAAAGCCCCATCCAGCCTGGCCTTGAATGCTTCCAGGAAGGGGACATTCACAGCCTCACTGGGCAACCTGTTCCAGTGTCTCACCACCCTCACAGTAAAGAATTTCTTCCTGGTATCGAAGTAACCTGTTCCTGCTTCCACTCCCTATAGGCTTTCTTTTTGAGCTTAAGTAAGTCCAGGAGCTACTTGTTAATCCACGGAGGCCTCCTTCCTCCTTGCCTGCCTTCCTTTTTCTCAGGATGCACTGCTTCTGGGCTTGGAGGAGATGATCCTTGAATACCAACCAGCTTTCTTGGGCTCTTCTTCCCTCTAGGGCATTCTCCCATGTCACCTTGCCAAGCAGTTCCCTGAAGAGTTCAAAGTCTGCTCTCCTGAAGTCCTGAGCTCCACACTCTCTTTGATACCCTAAGGATTCTGAACTCCACCATTTCATGGTCACCACAGCCAAGGCTGCCCTTGAGCTTCACATTACTCACCAGCCCCTCTTCATCGATGGGGACAAAGTCCAGCATAGCACCTTTTCTTGGGGGTTCCTGTACTACTTGAAGAGGAAGTTATCATCAACACACTCCAGGAACCTCTGCCAGAACTGCAGCCTTAGCTCGGCTCGACGGAGCTGCCGCACCCCACGGGTGAACGCCGGTTCCGTGTTCCAGGCGTTTAAATCTGCCACCGTTGCCCTGGCAACGCCCACGCCACGTCGGCCTCTCTCGCGAGAGCTGCGCGCTGCTGGAGGGCTGCGCTGCAGTGCCGCTGTTTCCGTGGAAAGGACGCCCCGGAGCTCTCGCGTCTGGAGCTCTGCTGCTCCGGGTCCGGCCGGCCCGGCTGGGAGGCAGCTGCTCCCGACGAATGAGCGTTAGTCCTGTGCTGCGGGTTTAAATAATCCTTTGGAGCACTGCTGAGAGCGCCAGAGGCTTTGGCAGACAGGAAAAACGACCAAAGAGGATGAACAAGCTGCAGAGACTGGTAAGAACCGTAAACTTTACTATTACCGTTGACCGTTCTTTTCCTAGCTGACAGCCTAAGGGCTCTCCTGGCAGCTGCACGTCACACGGTGGCCGGCAAAGCGGTGCAGAGTGCGATGGGGAAGGAAGGTTGGGGAGCAGCCCTGCAGGACGGCTCGGCCGTGAGCTCACACGTGTGCGGTGGCTGCGGAGGGGAGGAGCGAGCATCTTCCCTTAGCTCAGGGCTGTGACAGGGCTCTGTGATGCGGGACTGGTGATAGACTCTAGGGTGAATCCAGGGAAGTCAGCAGGAGGAATGTTTTATCCTTAGACGCTGCGATTAAAAATAAAAAAAAAGAAACGTGCTATTGTAGGCAGAGGACATCTCTCTCATTTGGAGAACTGGAATCGCTGGGAGGAGCAGAGCTAGCAGGCGCACAGTCCTTAGCTCGTGTCTCAGCAGTGAGACAGCAAAGCGGTGTAGTGCGAGCAAGTGCAATGTGCTGTCTAACAGGGGCAGGAGAGAGCTCAGCCTCTTCTTGCTGCAGAGTTGGAGCTGTCTGCTTCACCTGTGTCGGGGAGAACGTCTTGTCTGAGGCTATGGAAGGTATTTACATAAAAAGGCTTTGGGGAAAGAGAGAGGAGACGGGGGGAGGGAGACGAGGCAAACAGGCAAACCGTTCCTTTCTTTGGTAGATGGCTCTGTAAGAGGAAATTGAGCTGGTGAAGCAGAGAGGGCTCCCCAGCTTTAGGATATCTAAGTTCTCCCCTGCGTCAGTGGAGTCATATTCATGCAGCAAAACAAAATCTGGCCTGAGGTGACCTGCACTGGTGGTGAACAGCCAAGCCCGAGCATGGGGCTTCATGTCACCCTGCAGAACTGCCCCATGGGGAATGCTTTGCAAGTCTGGCCCTGGGCCATCTGGAACACTGTGCAGGCGGTGCCAGGCTGAGGGCTGGGTGTCCCCAACAAGCTCAGAGTGGTCTTGAGACATGGGACAGTGCTTCCAGCCCAGGGGAACCACCAGAGCACAGCTTGCCAGGCACAGTATCTCATGTACAGGTGGAGAAACTGAAAGCAAAGGCACAGAATAGGTGAGAACAGACAAGGATTGGTAACGTGGCTGCAGCGAGGATGGAGGTGTGGGTATGGGGACATGATGCTGCTGGCACGTGGCTGTGCTCCTCCGCAGGAGCAGTGAGTCCATTTGTGGGAAGTCAGACACACAGAAAAGCATCCTGTCAAGGGTGGCAAGAATGAGCTGGGATTTACAAACATGACAGAGGAGCAAAGATCAACAGAAATGCGTACAAATGGGGATATAGATGACTGTTTTTTGCTTGTAAGCCTTACAGTGAGCACCCAGGTGTCAGCTGGGACAGCTTGTTCTGCACACTTCCAAAGGCAAGAGGCTTCACTTTGATACCAGCACCCTGATCCCATGATGTTGCATGAAGCAGCCCCACTAAATGGCAATATGAGCAATGGGCAGTGAAGAAATGACTTCAAGGAGGCACAGAACGTGACACAGAACCCACCACCTGCTGTGTATTTCACCCACATCATTATACTGAAAATGTAGAAAGTATTCTGACTGAATCATCAACTGTAGACTGCTAAACACCTGTAGGAACAACTGTGTAATGAGAAAGTTCATCAGAAAGACTGCTCTGTATGAAAAGTGAAGCAGTGTAGGAAGGACAGCTAAAATGAAAGGACAAAAAAAGAAAGTATGATTGCAGTAAAAGGGTAAAAGAAATAGCATGCCAATGAACAAGAATGCCCTGGACAGAAATAGCCCTGAGAAAATCTCTTATACTAGAGGGGAGCTGGAAATGATTCAGAAGTTATTAAACTTTGCCAAATGCTTCTTGAATAATTCATCATGTGGGTACAGGTTTTGTAATGAATGGAATTAATTGAAGCAATAACACCAGACCCTGACAGAATTTACTGTTACACTGACTTTCTGTAAGCATATGCATTAAATATGACACAAAGACACTTGCAAGCCTTTGCCTCCAAGCAGTCTCAAATTGTGACTGGCAGTGGATTATTAATATGGAATATTAATATCATTTTGCGCTTTTGGAAGCCATACATTTTAAAAATCTGTATTTTGTTTTCAGTCTTTTGTACTTCCCATTTTACAACATCATTTGTAGCCTGTGCTAATGTTCATCACAAAATGGGCCAAATGTCTGCTGAGCCATTTTATTCTGTGCACAAAAGCTATCCTTATTCCATCCGTCTTCTTCAGCTTCAGAACAAGAACCTGATCCTGACAGTGTGTGCTGCTGGGATTGGAGGCACTTTCCAGTATGGTTACAACATCTCCATCATCAATGCTCCAACTTCAGTAAGTACTGCCGGTCTGAGAGGCTCCTCCTGAGACAGACGCTTCCTCGGTGTCCTCATTCAGGCTGCCAATGGTGGCCTGCCACCAAAAATAGGCAGTCTGCTAGTACTGAGGCTGCGAATGTGTTGTCACCTCTGTATAAGTCATAGTCAAGGTACAGAACTTCGCTGTCACGAGCCGCCCTTATTCAGGATCCAGTGTCACAAGAATTCTTTTAAAAGCCTTGTTTGCAGTTGTTTTAGAAAATGTAATTCTAAAATTTTTTGACTTACATCCTATGAAATTGACTTTTGCCCTTAAATTCAAAGTTGGACCCGTGACGCGTGTCTTTAAATTATCCACGACAGCTACACAGACATACAAACCAAGTACAACTTTTTCAGCAGCTACAGTTTTATATTCTTCTCCCTCTGTTAAAAGCACATCCAAGAGCTGGAGGGCATTTTCCGTCCAAGATTTAACAGCATGAACACAGGAGAAACGGATGGATGCGGAAGGAAGCACTGACATGTCTGTGCCGCGGTCACGCAGCACTGTCCTTCTCTCGCAGTACATCCAGACGTTCATGAACAAAACGTGGTTGGAGCGCACGGGTGCTCCCCTGGAGAGTGGCATGGTCTTGCTGCTGTGGTCCTTCACCGTGTCCGTGTACCCCCTGGGAGGTCTTGCAGGGGCTGTTGCTGCCGGCCCCATGGCCATTGTGTTGGGAAGGTGAGAGGTGCTGGATCTTGAAGCTTTGCAGCTTCTTTTAAGCCAAGGGGAAACATGCAAACCTGGCACACATTTGAGCTCACAGCCGTGTCTTTTCTCTCTGAAGGAAGATGTCCCTGCTGGTGAACAACGTCTTTGTGATCATAGCCGCAGTCTTGTCAGGATTCAGTCAGATGGCGAAATCCTTCGAAATGATTATGCTCAGCAGGTTCCTTACTGGTGTGAATGCAGGTATGAGGTATGCAGGAATGGGAAACCTAACAGGCCAAAAGTTATAAAAAGTATCGATTAGAGATAGAAGATACTTAAATGGGGATGATCTTTGACATCAAAATAATTCATCCTGTAGTCTGATCAGATGTGAAATAAAGGTTTGGGTAAATAAGTTTGGGTAGGTCAGACATCACGTTTCCTGGGAGAGAAGAGCTGACTGCGTTTGTGCTCATCTCCTCTGCCTGCAAGCTGAGGCCAGCATCTGTCTGCCTTGCCAGGTGTAAGCATGAACATTCAGCCCATGTATCTGGCAGAAAGTGCCCCAAAGAAGCTCCGAGGGGCTGTGGCCTTGACCTCTGCATCCTTTACAGCCCTGGGACTGGTGCTGGGCCAAGTTGTTGGACTCAGGTAATGTAAAGCTAGAAGCCCAGTTTATACTTAATCCATTTTTCTTCTCTTTTTCTCTGTGTTTTTTTTCCTTTTTACTTTACTCCTCCTCCCTTTTCCTTCTTTTCCAGTGCTCACACACAGCAGGTGATTCTGGTCTCTTGTAAAATTTACTGAGCAAGATACATTTTTTTTTATTTTTTTTTTCCAGGGAGCTTCTAGGAGGGGAGGAAAGCTGGCCATTCCTTTTAGCCAGCAATGCTGTGCCTGCCCTGATCCAGCTCATGGTTCTGCCGTGGTTTCCTGAAAGTCCCAGATACCTCTTGATTGACCGTGGAGACAGAGAATCCTGCATCTCTGGTGAGCTTAGGGTGACAGCCAGCCCCTTGCTGAGCAGTGGGATCTGCTGACTGGGCAGAGGCACAGTAAGAATGTTGATTGCATGTCTTCACACCCAGTCCAGTGTATTCAGTCCAAAGCAAACTGAAATGTAGATTCCTCCCAACACAGATATTCTGTTTGGTGCCCTACCAGTCTTCCTAGATGAACACAAAATCCTTAAGCCCAGCACTATGGCTATTGTCTCCAGTCCCATTATGTGCCAGAACATTTGGTTAACAAACCAGAGAACCATGCTTGTTCTGTACAGGATACATGGTGCCACTCACGTTTGCAGTAGTTGTTGCACCCTTAAGCACTGCCCAGGTGGTTGCATATTTGTGTGAACCAAAGTAATTCTGAGCACAGATTAATGTATACTTCTTTGCATCCTGCTTTTGTACACAGACTTAGGCTGCAATGTCTTGAGAATGGTGCCATGGTTTTGTATGTGAGAAGCATTGTATCACTCCATTTGTGATTACTTACTCCTTCCAAGCTAAAGAAAATTCTACAGTCTTAATTATTTGTGATCTACTAAGATAATTGAAAGGCATCTTCCTGAAAAAATATGTTTTTTAATACAAAGAAAAGCTCAAAAGGTGGAACTTGTGTTCACAATGGCACATATGTTTTATAACTGTGAAGTGAAATAAATGCTGGCTGAGGAGCTCAGGACCAAATGTGCAGCCAATTCATATGAAGGGATTTGCTTAGATTTGTAGCATACAATCCCCACACACAGAGAAGCTGGAATTAATTTCCAGGAAACACACCAAGAGCATCTTAATTGCCTACATTTCCCAGGGAATTCACTTGAGGTGTGAATCAGAAGCATGGCTGCTGGAATGACATGGACTGGAAATACTCTCTTGTCAAACAATGGGGAGGGATCTGCAGTTCCTATCCCCTCATCCTTCCAGGGACTACCACTTGCCACTTGTGGAGGCAGCACCACAATCATGGGCTGTTCTACAGCTTCCCACAACCGTCACCTCCTGCTCAGTCGTTCGGCCTGCAAAGGTGGGCAAACAAAGGTAAAGCCTGAGTTCCCTTGTCCTTGCAGCACTGAAGAAGCTCAGAGGCAGCAGCGACCTGGGAGAGGAGCTGGAGGAGATGCTGGCTGAACAGGCTGCTGCTAAAGGTCAGAGAGCGAAGAAGCCCTGGGAGCTGATCCGAAACCCAGCAGTGAGGTGGCAGCTGATGAGCATCATTGTGCTGAGCAGTGCCATGCAGCTCTGCGGGAACGATTCGGTGAGCTGCTAGTGGCTGCAGCAATCAGCGGCAGGACTGTAAGGGCCACGGGTGCAAGCGCTTGGGTTTAACACTCCTGCAGAAGAAGGAGCAGTGTTCTGCTCTGCCTCTGCAGATCTTGCTGCAGAAGGCATGAACAAAGTAGTGAAGGAGGAATCGTGGGAGAGGTCGAATTGGAATATATAAAATGATGGCATAAAAAGGAAACTGGGTACAAATGCTAGGTCTACAAAGCCTGCTTAATATGCAGGAAAAACCCTTTGGCATCCAGCCCTGATTTTCATGGTCCTTCAGGAAAAAGCAAGTGCATATATTTTCAGACACCTTGCCTTACTGCTCTCTCCTCTCATCTCTCCACAGATGTACTTTTATGCAGCTTATGTGTTCCAGGAGGCTGGAATTCCTCAGGACAAAATCCCATATGTTGTCATCGGCACAGGGAGCTGTGAACTGATCACGTCTGTTACTTGTGTGAGGCTCTTGAAACACTGCTGACACACAGCTGTGCTGACAGTGAGGAGGCCATTGATGACAAATTTCAAATTTACATTGCCTGTCATCGCAAGGAAGCACTTTATAACACAGCATTCATGTCCAGAGAGGTTAATGCTGTGTTTTGTAAGACACTGCATCATCATCACTGTCTGAAAAATGCTGTTTGGAAGGGTCTAAATGGACACTGTGCTTCTAATCTGTGCACATTGTCTCTAGAAAATGGAACTTTTGCCTCATGTCACCACAGCTAAGGGCAGGGTTTAGGTGCAGCTGGGATGTTCCTATCTCCACAAACACCCATCTTGCTGGCTCCTGCCAGACCCCTTCCCCTGGGTAGCCTTTCTCTTTCAGCTAAGAGTTGCAATGGGACAGAGGGAGCAGGCAGGAATCTAAACAGATGTTGAACGTTTTGCTTTATTTCACTGTGTTACTTTGTGCAGAACATGATTATAGACTATGCTGGCCGGAGGCCACTGCTGCTGGGGGGATACATCCTCATGGCAGGATGGGCCACTGTCTTCATGGTCGCTCTGAGCCAGCAGGTAATAAACTTCACTTGATTATTTAAGGGAAATGCAATTGGCCTTTGCTTTTTTATGTGATTGGGGTGGGAGGTGGTGACAAGTAACAGTAAGTGCTCTCATTGGCTTTTCGTTGTTTCTTATGGCTGCAGACTCAGATTAGCTGGATGCCTTACCTCAGCATGGCCTGCATTTTCGCCTATATCCTGAGCTTTGGAATTGGACCAGGTCACTTCCCCATATGTTTCACTGAAACTTTTGGGTACCACAAGAGTCTGGAGTTGTGTGCAAGCACATGGCTTTGGAAGTAATTTCTTGTCACAGTCCTTGCAATGTCATTAGGTTGAACTAATTATGAGCTATTTTCACAGCCAGATCCCAGTGAGAATAATGTGGGTTACAAAACATCTCCCAGCAGTTCATTCTAACATGAAAGGGACTAAATAATTAGCCAGCCCTTAATATTTAACCTAAGACTTCCCCACTGCAGTTTTTCTCTTTTACCACTTGTTCTGGCATTGTTGACTTGTGAGAATAATTTACTGAATAACAATTCCCTGTTCTCACAAATTTCACATTGGTTTTGCTTGGTAGTTTGTGTTCTCTTGGTTTTCATCAACAGTGTTACCAACAATGTTATTAACTTTCCTGTTATTTCTTTTTCCAGCTGGTGTAACAGGAGTTCTGCCCACAGAGATTTTTGATCAAATGTCTCGACCAGCTGCTTACATGATCTGTGGGTCTCTGCTCTGGTTCAATCTCTTTCTGGTCGGAACAGCGTTTCCATTCATTGTGGTACGTTCCCAAGGCAATGCAATGGTGATTTCTGATGTGAAGCTGGAAGTGGATTAGTTTGGGGGCATGGATGGCCTGTAGTTCTGCTCCATCCTCTGCTGAAAATGGCTGGGACTAGAGATGTGATGTAATTCCCCTTGGCCAGACCCTGGCACCATTCCCTACGCTGATTCCTGAAGTGAAAGGGAGCAGAACTCCACCATATGCAATCCCATCTTAATTCCTACTGTGGATCTCCATTCTGTACAGTTATGTATAGACAGACAGAAAAACACATTTTGAGATTCTTTTCTTGCTACATCAAAGCTCCCAAACTATGCTGGAGAGCTGCTGTGCTCCTTGCTGGGGAGCACAGAAATACTCTTGGAATGAAGTTAGTCCATGCAGGGAAGGAGTTTGCTAACCTGTTTGCTGTTGTACAGAATGTCTCTAACATTCTTTACCTCCTCCTCAGAAAAATCTAGCACATTTCTGCTACGTCCCATTCCTTGTGGTTTGCATCTGCACTGCTCTCTACATTGGGTTCTTCCTTCCTGAGACCAAGGGAAAGTCCTTCCTGGAAATCTCGGAGGAGTTCAAGAAACGGAACTTCAGAGCTCAGAGCCGTAGAGCTTTCTATAAAGGCCCTGAGGAGATCAAGTCCACCACGCTGTAGCAGAAGGAAGGAGAATGGCATCTGGGGGAAATTCAGCAGTGGTTATGTTCTCTTTGCAGGGACGCAGAGAGAGGAGCGGGGCTAGGGAGAATATATTGCTGTTAGATTCACCTTGAAAAGATTTTAGGGCGAGCTAGAAAATTCAGCCGTTAGGATCACATTACTTATTTACTTCATCTGTTAAACTCCTCCTAAGCCACCATTTGGCTGAAACCCTAACGTGACTTGTCCTTTGTCAGCTCCTGGGGACATTCTCAGGGAGTGCCTTCCTGCCAAAATGCATGAAAGCTTCTTTTATAAAGCAGGTCATGTGTGACGTGACGGTTCCAGTGAAACACTTCCAAGCAGGTATATCAGAGAAATGCCTGACAGCAGCATGATACAGCAAGACAAGGAACCTGACTGCTGTGCTCAGGAACATCAGCAGATGTTACAAAGGTTGTAAGCCACCTCTTCATCAGCTGAATTTTGTAACACTTGATAAGCCATTTATTGTCTTGTTATGCAGCCTAACTATTTTCCTGCTGCTTAAAAGCAAGGTTCCATGAGTTGAAATGTGAAGTGCCCGCTTCCAGCCAACAGTCAAACTCAGACCATGCTGCCAGATACCTAAATATTGATTTAGGATACTGTGTTCAGGTATTCTAATCTGAAATTTGGCCCCAAAGGCTTAGAGCTTAGGATGGGCCTTAAGAAAATAATTTTAAAAAGAGAATTAAAAGTAGATTCCCTCCTCTCCCAAAGTCAAAGGCAGTTTTGGATAAATGCATGGCCCCTCTGAAGGTCCATAGTTAGTAGCCAGAGTTATCAGTGTCACAGACCACCAGATCTTTGTTTACACAGAAATTTGTGCTGTCACAGTTGTGTTGCTGCTTATGGAAAACAGATTTGTAATATACATCAACTACTAAATCACAACAAAAGTTTAAAAATCTGTTGTCGGTTTTTAATACTAAGTAACGCATGTATTTTGGAGTCCATATAAAGAGTGATCGGCTGATGCCTTGTTCTCTTAAACACCCCCATGCAATGCTTCAGCAACTTTCTTCTACATTTCTTCTAAATTTCATCTTTCTTTCTTCTCAAACCAAACAGAGACTTACACCTCGTAAGCCTTTTTTTTCTTGTTTTTCTTCTAAATCTGGGCTCTCAAATACAAAAGTTAATACGATTAAATTCTGTTTTCAGACAGCAGATGAAATTCTCAGTACCGTGTCTCAGCGCTCCTGTTGTTTTTGTTATTATGTGATTTCAATAGGCCACAACTTGTTGAGCAATAGCAGTTAATTATTTTCAGCTATAAATGCATGTGATGGATGGATTAAGAAGAAAGCTGCTAGCACTTGCTGCATGGCTTACACAGCTGATGTTTGGGCACCGTTTTGCAGACTATTTACTCTGGACTGATTTTCTTCATGGCTTGTTTCTTGCCATCCAACCCTGTGTTCTGTCTGTGGTCCCACCTGGGCAGCTCACACAGACACTGCCAATGCATCTTGTAGGGATTAAGCCTCCTTTTTACACCTGTGCTCTGCTGAGACTACAGTTGCAGTGAAGAGGAACATTGGCAAAATAAGTAAAGCTTCTTTCTGCATATTTCTGATCAATTCTAATAAAAAATCCAGCATTTTTGAATGTCATGAATGTAAACATAATGCTTCCAGAGTGTATTACTGTCATGTTGGGCAGGAGGCAGATACGGGTTTCTCTGGAGTCTGAAAAGAACAGTCTTTCGCTACCTATGGTTTATAATGTAGGAAAAATAAATCTAAACCTTTGTTCATCTGTGGTTGGTGCTATTTAAAAGTCATTCATATAAACACATGGGCAACAGCAGCTATCTCTGTGCTTGGACAACACTGAGATTTTGAGACAAATAGGATTTTGAGACAAGACAGCCAGCTGGAAGCTAGGAAACGCAGAGGTGCTTTTCATTCATATGGTCTGGAGAGGGCAGTGAGGGCCTGATGGAAAGAGTAGAACACACAGTCAAAGCAAAACGTGCTGGTGCCATCATGACGGTACCAAAACATTCTGCCCTTCGGTGGGGATCAGGGAAAGGATGGGAAGTAGAAATGAGGCAGTGAAGAGAAGGTGGGAGAGAAGATGCGTGGGTGGAGGGAGAGGCCCGGCACAAATCGCCAGGGAGCACAGGTTTGAGGAGACTTGGTCAGAACAGGGGGAAGCTCTGCCATGTCCCGGGCTCCTCCTCTGAGCCACCTCTGTGGCTGCTCCCTCGGGTCAGCGCTCTCTGGCTTTCCCCAAGGCCCCAGAAGGATGGAGGCAGCTGGCTGCATGCCACGTGCCTGCCCACAAGTGATACCCATTCAGACCCAGTCCTGAGAGTATACGTCAGAAAACCCTGGCTCCAGTTAGTTTTTCTTATAACCATGGCCTGAAATCAGGTGTCTTTAGACTGATTAAGCAAAGGTAAACAGTGGTTACATTTTAATTATCTAGTTGGTTGCATTTTAAGTGAAGCATCTAACAAGATGGTTATTTATTACTGAATTAACATACCTTCATTAACAGAATATATGCCACTTGCTTAGGTCAATTTTCTAATCATGTGAAGCGTTGGGTAAAATGGATCTTGAAAAGTGATTCTCAGAGACTCATTATGGTTTAAAAATCAAATCCCCAAGCACTGGTGGACTGACCGATAACCATCAGACCAGAGAAAAACTGTTCCTGCTGCTATCCTCAGAGTGCTCCTCTGGATAATCTGCCTCTCAGGTCCTGCACAGCTCGGTCCCAACCTGTCCAGCCCAGATTCTTCCAGAACCCGAAGACGCATAGGATCCCAGCACGGGCACTGCCCAGTGCAGCCACTCAGCAGCTGAAATGCTTTCCCCTAAGCTGTCTGAATCACTCGTAAAAGCCTTTTAACAGAAATGCCAGAGAAAGAGGCCATTTGAGAATTAGGGCTAACAGTAAAGATTGAATTAATTTATGTTACGATCAGGATTTAGAACTGACATTCAGCTTTCCTAGCATTTAACACATTACAGGAACATAGACTTGAATTTCAGGCAATGAACCGGTAGCCTTAAAGCATCGACTGATCCCACAATTCAAGCATGAACGCACAAGCTTAGTCACGCTTAGTCCAGTTTCTGAGTAAGGCTTCAGTCAGCTTTACTGTGTTGAGGCTCAAGGTAACAGTCAGGAACTTTTCCGTTAATGTGATGACTGATTACCCAAACCGTGCTTTGGGGAGTCCAAGCCAGTCAGCTCTAGTTTGTGCCAGTCTCTGGACTTTGGCTTTCATTAATGCCTCTTTATTTTCCTTTCTTGTCTCCTGCAGCTCTGTTGCTGGAGCTTCTCCGCCCAGCCAACCCGGAGTGGATGCATAACTCGTCAAAATCACTCGCAGTTTCATCAGTAACCAACACCACGATGACAAAGCAAATAGCAACAACTTCATGACAAACCAAAGAGAGTGTAAACACTGAATGAGAATGAAATGACATGTTGAAATATTATCTCAGGCTCCTCTTTCTTTATATATAGCCTGACTTTTCCCAAAGTATCCAAAGAAAGCATCAGGAAAGATCTAGCCTTCAAGCTGAGATGACTACCTTTGCATGCAAGTTGGTATACGTTTCCTTTTTTCACCCCCAAATAGAATTTTTGCCATACAGATTTTTTTCTTTCTGCTATTCGAAAGGACCCGCTGCATAAATTGAGTACAGAAAGTTAAATAAATCTGAATCAAACGCATTTAAAATAACAGCACGAAATCATATGTTGCAAGGAAATATTTTTAAAAAGCAAAGAAAACTGGATTTGAGAGCACTTTTATATTTAATGCCTGATGCTTGACAAAGACAAACCAAGGGAGTTCAGAGCAGAGCAACAAAACAAGACTGCATGATTTGACAGAAGGAGGAGGACCAGAAGATGGAAAAAAGAACTCCTCAGTAAAGGAATTATAAATACCGAGGTACCTAAGGAACCCAAGAAAAGAAAAAACAAGTAATGGTGTTATAATACAGAATCAGGATGAGATAAGAAATTTGCTAAAGATGCAAACTTTGTACTTAGAACAGGATTTACTGCTTTTTTTTTGCTCATGTGAGTCTCATGCTGATATGTGGCATCTTTTATAAGCATGGAGCGTGTGTCTAGTGGTAGAGACCACCATTCTCATTTCTTCCTAGTGCTTTGATAAGCACAAGATAAGTAGATAAGACCATCATCATTTAACATATGAATGTGCCAAATACCAAATGTATTCAGAACTAATTCCTCTGAAGCCAACAGTGATGTGACATGGATAAATTTGATGCTCACTGAAACAACGGCATTCATCTGATTAGAAGTCAGCCTGTAAATGTTTGCCAGTTATTGCTCAGCGTTGCTTTTGAATACGATTTGTTCCAGAGATAAAAGTGCAGCATCGTATCGTCACTGCTGTGCAGAAAGCACTGGGACAGCCAGTAACAGAGAGTACAAGGAGTGGGAGGGATGGGGTATGCATGTAGCACAGTACTACATTGGGTTCTTAAGCCCATGAGATATGTATCTGAAACAGAGTGAATAACTATGAAACCAGGAATGCCCTCCAAACTCCAAATATTTATGTAGTCTCAGCCAAGCTACTGAGCAAAATATTCACTTAGGAGCGATAACAAGTGGGAAAGGAGGAGGAGGAGGAGGAGGAACAAATAGAAGGAAAGTCTGCACATGATGCTTGCACATTGCACCGTGCTCCCACAACTAGCGATTCTATGCAGATTAAGTTGACAAAGCTGAAGACAGAAGCACTGAGGTGTAAAACCTGTTCTGGGAGACAGCTACAAGCTTTGTTTCTCCTTTTTACAAATTTCTTTCTGTCCTGTGCTTTAGCTGCTGTGGTCTTCCACTGCACTAGCTTTAAGCATCCCCACGGGCAAACAGGACATCTGGGGGCACGTCTGAACAGCTTTCTCTGCTGATTTTTCTTCCTGCCAGAAAATGAGCTACAATCTCTTCCTCCTGGCTTTTGTCCTGGGCATTGGTGGAACTTTCCAGTATGGGTTGCAGATCTCCATTATCAATTCTCCTGCCGAGGTAAGCACAGACAGCTCAATGATTGAGCTCCCAGAATGGATTTCAATGTCCTCACGCATTCCTGCCTCTATCTGTAATCACTAAGTTCTTTCCTTCCATTGCTCTTGCGTATCATTGTTTCTAACTTCTGTCTGATGCCACAGAACTGGGAGAGGGGAGGATGAGGGCTATCTGTAGCCAGCCGTTTTTCTATTACTGACTTGGATTGTTCAAAGGACACTTTCCTCTCCCCAGGGCTCCTGGAGTCCTTTGTTCCAGGTCCTTGGCTGTGCACACCAGGTCTGTGTGAATGCCTGTTAGGCAAAACAGGACAGGGAAGGACTGGAGCTCTGGAGCTCAGGTCAGCACTGATACCTGCAGCTGAAAAAGGAGAGGTGTTTGTCACCTGAAATGGTGCTGAGGACATTGAGCTCGGTGTCACCACACTGCGAACCCTTATCCTGAAAGAGGACACTATGAGGTTATCAACAGTAGGTTAGAGAGACCCCAGAATAATACACATCAAGGGACAACTTCTCACCTCACCGAAGACAACTGAAGTCAAACCTAGACTTCGTCCAAAGCAACAGGCAGTATGCAGAAGGTAAACAAGAGGAACAAGTGGGAGTGAAGGGGAAAACTGTGTAACAAATCAGGCTTTATCATGTGAACAGAAGACCATCTTGCCCTTCTCATAGTGGCATTCTCATAGCGGCATTCTCATAGTGGCATGTTGATATTTAATATCGATATTTACTGTGATCTATTGCATCATGTTTCTAAAACATAGACTCCGTTAGTGGCAAAATTTCTTTTCATTTTACTGGGGTTTAGATTTCAGCCGAGGTGTTGAAAGAAATGTATCAGACAAGATAAATAAGTAGGAAAGAGAAGCAAAAAAAGAGGTGCAATTATCAGAAAAAACGTTGAGTCCATTGGTTTCTGTTTTTCTTTTAAAGTACATCAAAAGTTTCATGCATGAGGCCTGGCTGAAGAGATATGGATCTTCTCCCAGTGAAGAGATAATTACTTTGATGTGGTCCTTCGTTGTGTCCATTTACACCATCGGTGGGCTCCTGGGGTCCATGTCTGTCAGATACTTGTCTGTTAGATTTGGAAGGTAGGAATAATGATTGCATTAGTCTTTCTGTTTAAACCTATACCTGCAAGCACAAGTGATTATGCCTTGGTGAACACATATGTCTGTGTCTTTACTGCTTGTGAAGAGGTTCTGTGAGCAGCCCAGGGCCACTTCAATGAAAGATCACTGAAGAAACAGAAGAGCAAAAACTGCCAATTATCACAAGGAAAATACCCCATTCCTTGTAAATTCCAAAGCCAATCCAGACTAGAGAAATCATCTGGGGAGTACATGCCTTTTAAAAATGAATTTCACAGAAAGCATCTCACAAAGCACGTTCTTCAAAGTAGATATTTGCTCCAACAGATTACATGCAAGAAGTGCTGTAGGCATCAAAAGCTCCAACTAACGTTTCAGTTCAGGACAAGGTTTTCCAAATTTCCCATTTGCTTCACTGCAGCTGATCTCAGTCTTCAACCGTTGTACAAGCTGCATCACTTCCGTCTGGCCAGGAATGACACATGGACAGTATTTATGCTTATACTGATTTAAATTAATTCCAGGAAGAAGTCCATGCTGCTTGCCAACATCCCTGCTCTGCTGAGCGCAGCTCTCATGGCATTCAGTCGGCTGTCTGGGTCCTTTGAGATGATCATCATTGGGAGATTATTAGCTGGAGTGTGTGGAGGTAAATTTGCATTCCTACATATGGTATTAGAAGCCTGGAAGAGCAGTGGCTGAGGGTCACAAGGTTTTACCTTGTGCCTGATTACTGAATGCATTTTTTACTAAATAATAAAACACAAACATAATTAAATTAATTGTGTATGGCAGGCCAATTTCTCATTCTTTCACCTTCGCATCCAAACCGTATAAAAAGTAACTGCCCTGACTGATGGTCCTTTGTCGCTGAAGGTTTAGGTCTGAATATCCATATCATGTATGCTGGGGAATGTGCCCCACAGAAGCTGCGTGGGGTGATTGCCATAACAGCTTCCACTGCCATCGCTGTCGGAAAGTTTGCAGGATTTGCTCTGGGTCTCAGGTAAGAGGGTCTAAGAGCTATTTCATTTCTTCTGTTGTTAAAATATATGCATATGTCAATGCAAGTCTACAGATAAGCAAATCAACAACTTTTCTTAGGTGTGCTGAGGGTACCCAAGTAAGCTAGACCAAATTGTCTCATCACAAATTCTCAGCTTAACTGAATGGAAAACAGAAATCATATAAATGTTTAAGACTGAAGAATGATGCTGCTTCCTAGCAAAAACAATCAAAATACAGACAATTTAATCCTTTAACAGGTTTTTATGGGTTTGAAAGAAAACCAGCTTTCGTAAGAACTGAACTTCAGCTTTTACTTTTTCAGAAGGAACAGAAAGTGTCAAATCCATTAAAACCTTTTTGAAAATACACAAAAACTGGCCCATCCACTCACCAGACACACATGCCAAACACAAAGCTATGATGGGTTCATCCCCCTCAGCCCAGGCTCTCTCTGCCTGTCCTATGGCCTGTCCTGTTCCTAGGGCACACATCCTTCTGGTTGCAGGGTGCTCAGAGCTGCAGCGAAATCAGAAGCTGCAATTTGGGACAGCAGGTACCAGAGCAGGAAGCTGTGGGTCCTGCCTTCATGTAACTGGTGACTCTTTGCATCAGAAGCAGAGAGATCAGCCTCTGCAGGTTCTTTCTTTGGTGCCCATGCTATGACACTGTCATCTCTGGGGGGCTTGCAGGATGCAGTCAGCTTGCTGCCCTCACAGCTGAGCAACAGGCAGCAATGCTCTGTAATTCGTGTGCTGCCCTCTTCCTGCTCCCTTGGACATTTTCATTTTCCTGGGCTGAGAAATGCTGGAGGCCCCTCGGTGACAGCTGCCAGGACGCACACAGCAGCAAGGAGCACCCTGTGTCCCATGCGCTCACCTGGCCAGTGCATATCACCACTCAGCTCCTCTCCTCTGCTGGTTTTGTTTCAGAGAAGTTCTGGGAGTAGAAGCTCTGTGGCCCGTTCTCATGGCAGCAAATGCAATTCCTGCCCTCATTCAGCTCCTCACCCTCCCCTTCTTCCCAGACTCTCCCCGCTACCTGCTCATTGACAAAAAGGACAAGGAGGGGTGCATCAAAGGTAAGGAAACGGGCCACAAAGCATTTGTGCTCTTAGCACTCAGAGCCTGGATACTGTGCCTTCTGGCTCTGGGTAATGAATGGATGCTCTGTTTCCAGGTCTTCAGTGACCCTAATGGCAGCCACTGACATAAACAGAGAAACAGCCATTATGGCTCTTTTGAGTGTGAAGAGAGAGAACTCTTTGGCTGTAGACTTATTTTTTATTGTAGGAGTTGTTTTTCCTTGTCTCTGTTTTAGTGTGTGCAGTAGAACTGTACCTTTAGAACAAGGGGATTTGGGGAAGGATTGGTGAAAATTTAAGCTTCACTTATATGGAAATACTGTGAACAATTGCTGGTCAGTAGTGAGGTCGCGATTAAGATTTATAGGTAAAAATAGATAGGAATGAACTGGATCTGGATCTAAGCTGAACACACATCTCTAGGAAGTTCAGACAAGCAAAGAGCCTGATGCTTTAATAAGACACCCTGTAAGGCAGGAAGCAGTCCCCTGCATTCATGTGTGCTGGTGAGCTTGGGCACGGAGTCATCTTCTCCTCCTCTCCCTGCAGCTGTGAAGCAGCTCTGGGGGGATGGTGACCACATGGCCGAAGTGGATGATATGATTGCAGAGCAAGAAGCCATCCGTGGGGAGAAATCTAAGAGTGTGTGTGATCTTATTCGTGACAAATCTGTCCGCTGGCAGTTCATCACTCTCCTTCTTGTCTCCTCATGCATGCAGCTAATTGGAGTCAATGTGGTATGTGTGCTATTTTTTTCTCTGCTTTCTACACTCTTTACAGTTTCTTGGCAAGAAATGTTCTGCAATGAGTAAAATGCTAATTGCAACAGAGGCTGTAAGGTGGGAAGTTGTTAGTGTTTGTTATAAATCATTCCCATGGAAGTCTGGGAGCTGAGCTAAGTTGAGAACTGTGGTTTAGCAAGTGTCACAATGGTAAAATGCAATTTCTTATGTGTTAGGAGTACTTACATAGAGAAAAATAGTGACTATCAGAATCACTGCAAAGGTTTAAAGGTGATACAGAATGTTTATTTAAACCATGTGCTTAGTAAGTAGCGTCAATATTTGTATGCACTCCGTGTCCTACACACGAGAGATTAAAACATGTGAAAGGATGCTGGATGGAATGACAGCCTGCAACATGATACAAAGGCTAGTGATAAAAGTAAGAAGAAAAAAAAGTCTTTGTTACTGAGTTAGAAGTAGAGCTGCTGGTAAAAGCTCATCTGCACAAATGAGCCTTGTGAAAACATTGAGAATTAGTTGCTGAAATCAAGAAGATTTTCTCATTACTTAAGCCCTAATTACTTGTTATCGTCCAAAAAAGGCAGAAGCTAGTGTACACATGATCACATGGGTGCAATCTACACACATTTCTATTCTCTCCAGGTTTACTTTTATGCATACAACGTCTTCTTAAAAGTTGGACTCTCCCCTGCCCAAACCCGCTATGTCTCCCTGGGAATTGGGATCACCGAGATCCTCACCACAGTTCTGTGTGTAAGTGGATCTTCAGCTGAATTTCATTCTGCTGCAGTGCCTGTTTCATTTCAACCTTTAGAAACTACTGCAAATGGAGATCCAGGAATCAGCCTCCTTCAGCGAACCAACGGGAGTACTTTGTACTGACCACACACCACCATCTCACTTGCCAGTAGGACAAGTAGGGGGCACTTCCTAGGGCCAGCTCCCCAGAGATCCCCTGCCTGGCTGCTGAAGGCAGCTGCCAAGCAGCCTGTCCACTCCTGGGAGACCTGTCCTGGGAGCTGACAGCAGGTGCTCCTGTTTGCAGGGCTTCCTCGTGGACCGTGCTGGGAGGAAGGCACTGCTATGGAAAAGCTACGCTGCCATGGCCCTAGCCTTAGGGCTTCTCACTGTCACACTTACTCTACAGGTAAGACCTCACTTATGCATTTGAGCCAAGCGTCACATCTTCACGTTCAATTACATGGCAGACATCAGTTCTATTTCCCTTCCCCCAAATCATTTTTTGGCTGAAGTAGAAGTATTGTTGCAGCACACCATCATACTAACAGTGGTCTGTTTCCAGCCATGTACTTGCAGTCAATAGCTTTCTACAAGTATGATCACTGCCAGGACTGTCTTCTTGTGAAGTGTGTGGAAGTTGAGAACACAGATGTATCTGATACTATGTAGTAATGAAGACTGACCCTCTTTCTAATGGAGCTGGATTAATGAAATTTTTATTTCTGATTTAATTTGATTTTTGTTTCCCATCACAGGATTCTTTCTCCTGGATACCATATTGCTCCGCTGCACTCATCTTCATCTTCATCATGAGCTTTGGTCTTGGCCCAGGTTGGTGTTTTATACTGGAATGTTTTCATACACCCTGCCTTCCTCACAGCAGCTCTTAGGAGAGGAGCAGCTCTTAGGAGATGCTTTTACACAGTATGAATCCTTGCTCTTGATTCGGTGAGGGGTGGATGTTCCCAGTCCTAGAGCACTCCATACTGTGGTAGGATTTAGAGCTTCCTTTCGTATTGCATTCCTCCTTGTCTTTCTCCTGAAGAACCAAGCAGCATTTCAGACATGCCTAGGTCAGATAAAACCACCAACTTCCACGGCCATATAGAGTGTGAGTTACAGAAACATCTAACAGCATTTCTAATGTTTTCTTTTTTCTCCAACATTTTTTCAGCTGGAGTATTATGCCCCCTGCCCACAGAAATATTTATTCAGTCATACAGACCAGCTGCTTATGTTTTTAATGGTGCTTCAAACTGGATCCAGCTCTTCTTTCTTGGACTTTTGTTCCCTTTCATTGTGGTAAGCAAAGCAAGCTGTTTTGAAATACTCAGTTTGGAGGTTAGATTTTTCTTGAACCCAGAGCCTGCTTCCCTTTTTGAACTCTTCATGCAATGGACAACCGGCATTAACAACATTCTGGATGGCCTCTTGCTTTTTACCTAGAGGTGCAAAGAAGGTGTAGTAAAACCACAGAATGCTGCCAACTGTACACAGAGTAACACTGGAAAACTTGGAAGAGGCAACAGAGACACCAACACAGTCAGAAATCATCTGAATGTCAGGAAAGGCTCCCTTCCTTTCCCTCCTTGCCTTGTAGGTGCATCTCCTTCAGAGTTAATGTGGAAAATGGATACACCTGTACTTCTCCCAGAGATCTCACCCAGCACTAATAAGTAGCAGGGAAACTGAAGCCTGTGCAGTCTGGGAACTGTGCAAGGAGGGACAGAGCTAACATATGAGGCACCTTCTCCAATAGTGTTGGGAAAGATGGAGCAGAAAGGAGAAGTGACTGAAATGCAGCTCAGCACCTCTCTGAATTGTCAAGCAGTGAAATTCAACATCTGCTGAGCATACAGCTTCCCTCCCTATGACAGGAATGGAGAATTAGCTCACCTTAACCCTCAGTGGTGGTCCAAAAGCAGCAGCAAGCAAGATTTACATCAGCTAAGTCCCTGGCCAAGTGTTTTAGTGAATACAAAAATAGAAACACCATATAATGTGAGAAAGATATCTCGATCAATTTCTATGAACTTATTTTCCCTCTTTGTATTCCTACAGGAAGGCCTTGGTAGTTTTTGTTTCATCATTTTCCTGGCATACTGTCTGTCCATGGCTATCTTTGTCTACCTGGTAGTTCCAGAGACCAAAGGAAAGACTATTGTGCAGATCATGGAGGAGTTCAACCGTCTGAACTACCGCAGAAAGAAGGGACAGGCAGCCCTGCAGCAGAATAACTGCTCACTGACGACTGTTACTAGACTTTAGTAACAAACTCTCCAGTCCATATTCTGTTCTTTTATTACTGTAGTGCCCAGAAGCCTCACTAAGCAAAAGACGTTCCATTGCTCCCAGACAGTATAAATGCATATTAAAAAGAAGTGGCCTGCTGTGCAGGGTGCAGGATGAACTTGGTGGTTCTCTCCAACTGCTGAAATATGAACTGAATTAAATCCTCAGCACAAAAAAAAAAAAAAAAAAGAAAAAGAAAGAAAGGAAGAAAGAAAGGAAGAAAGGAAGAAAGAAAGGAAGAAAGAAAGGAAGAAAGGAAGAAAGAAAGAAACACAGTGAGTGAAGAAAGAATATCTTCACTCTCTGCAAGTTAGCAGCTGTGTAAATTGAATACTCAGGATCCACTATTTTTCCTATCAAAACCAGGACTCCAATATTGCTGGACAGTGTGAGTGTGGAAGGCTCAGACATACAGTGTACTTGTGAAAAGGACAGAAAAGGAAGACAGAGCTTTCACATCAAAATTACCTGCTACTATTTACAAGATGGTGCTGCTGAACTTTCCAAGAGAAGATCTTCAATGCGGATGAAGTGTTTTGCTCTATAAACCAGTGGAGGAAGAGTACCATGCCTATCTGCGGACATAATTGCTACACAGTGTTTTCCCCTCTTACAATTAGACTTCAGAGCGAGCACACAGTACTGGGTCAGCTAGGACTTTCTTGAGCTGCTTGTGAACAGGTTTCTGGGAGCTGCAGGATGGTTTTAATCTTTTTTTTTTTTTTTTTTTTTACTTTTTGGAGGGAAATCATTGCTACATCTGAAGGAGAAAAGCGTAAAGGAGTAAAGGGAACACTATGTTAGAGAAGCATTCAAGCATAACCTGCCATCTCTAGCCAAACTTCTTATTTTGCAATCAGGTACATTATTTAGATTTCTGAGATTCTTCTACTTGGACATACAAGGATAGACCACCACTGAAAGAAAGCATGAGCAAAGAAAGCAGAACTGCAGGAAAGCCTAAATAGGCTAATCCACTGTGGGCAGGTTCTCCTACACCATTAGCAATGACAACAGAGCTTGCTTTCAGCCTGGAGTTATTTCATGTCAGAGAGAAGGAACACTGAGTTTCAATGGGATCAAGTTCCCAAGTCTCTGGTATTGAAACAAAGAGTGGTGCCTCTGATAGAGAACCCAACCTGTGTCTGAGTGTTTGCTTATCTCTCTAGGTCTCTAAATACTCCACATTCTCATTACAAAATATGGGAAAAGGGCCTCACTTTTTCTATTCATTGCTACACAACGTGAAACGCTTTTGCTTGTTGCGCTTTGCAGTTTACTGACAAGGAAATAAAAATGCAGCAACTTGGCAAATACATCCCACTGATCACATCTGCATTTGGCTTTCACTGATAAAAGAGTCAGGGCCAGAGGAGTGCCCATCTCTGGGACTGTGTTGTCAGGGTGAGGTTTTGTTCTGGAAATGAGACCTCCACCACTGGCTGTTGCAGATGCTGTACAATGCAATAAAATTTGCAAAAGGATCTAAATGTTGAGTGGCAGTTTCTTTTGCAGCCCTGATCTGCTGCTTGATCATCACGCCACCCTCTAGCAACATTTGTAGCAGTGCCAGGAGCTAATACCAAAAGCAGTGGCCTTCGCAGTTGTATTAGGCTTACATGGCAAGCTTTTGGTAGCGAGGGGGGGAGGAGGAGTAGGGGCTGCAGGAGTGGCCTCTGTGAGCAGAGTCCAGAAGCTGCTCCAAGTTAGAAAAGAGCCAGTGCTAGCTGGCTCCAAAAAGGAGCCACCACTGGGCAGAGCTGTGCCACTGAGCAATGCTGATGATGCCTCTGTGACAGCAGATTTAAGAAGGGTAAAAATGCTGCACAACAGCAGCTGGGAGAGAGGAGCGAGAAAATACGACAGAAACTGACCTGCAGCCATGAAGGTCAGTGCAGGAGGGTGGCAGGAGGTGCTCGAGATGCTGAGCAGAAGTTCCCTACAGCCCAGGAGATGCCCATGGTGGAGCAGGAGCTCTGGAGGAGCTGCTGCCTGTGACCTTGAAGAGAAAGTATTAGGTAATGTCTTGATCTTGTCTTTCTCAGCCTTACTGGTTTGCAGCGAGGAATGTTTTTGTGTCCTAAAACAAACTAAAAACTCATTTCCTCATAGATATCTTTCTACAGTGTGATCTTGCTCACCATGCCTGACTTTTTCCCTTCTTCCCCCCTACTAGTAAGTACTGTCTGCAAGAGGGGAAGCACGGTTAATCATTAACACTGCCTTAAACAAGCATGTATTGTGAATAAAGGTTAAATGAGTACTTGTGGATCTGCAGTGGATCCGTTTGATTTCTAGGATCACAGAAATGTGTCCAGTCTGGAACAAGCACTAATCTTAGGTGAAAAGACTCATCCCTTCCTCTTCTGTTGGAAAATGAACAGGAACTATACTAGACATTTAAGTCTTGGTTTTCCATATTAAAGCACTGAACAAAAGTGAGGGGACAGATAGAAATGACAGCTGCATGAGTATTCTGGGAGAAATACAGACAATGAGAGGAAGAAGAACAAGGCTCTGCTGGGGACAGTTAGTTCAACCAGATACTATCAGCTGGCCACAGGCAGGGTGTTTTAAACCCCCTCCTGAAAGTTCTAGCCATGTGTGCCCCTCCTACTGGCAGTCAAGCATCCCACCATCAGCTCATTTCCCCTCAGGTTTATTCAGGTTCATCTGTTCCCTGCCCATAACCCCACTCTTCAGTGCCTGAACTCTGGCATCTGACTCTATCACAGAATGTTTTGCTGTTAGTCTGGTAGAATCCCTTTGAGAGGGAAAGGGACCCGCAAGGGACAGTACAGCATGAAAAGGTCTGGAAGATTTCATGAGATACAACATCCAAATTTGACAAAGGAAACAGAAGAAGTTACAAGAAAAGTACAGTGTGAAAAACAGCAAAAGAAAGGAGTAATGATTTCCAAACCAGCTTTTAGTGTGCCCTGGCAGGAAGCAAGATACACTGCACTGTTTGAGTATCTAATTAAACCTTTCTGCCACCAGACTTGAGGACAGGAGCTCAGAAAGGAACTCTATGGCTACATGGAAGGAAGAAACGTGAAGTCACCATCCTGACCACGAAGTCTCACAGCTGTTAGTCGCTGAAGCCTGGGAGATGCATGGGGAAAGACTCACTGCACACGTCCCCAGATCTTGTTCTTCTGCCTATAAATGCTGTTTGTGACTGCCAGACGTGAGATACTCTGCTGGATACAGTCCTGGTGTGATGCTAGGAGGTAGATCTGCATCCCCTCCAGCAGGAGGATGGAAAACCGGGGGCAGCGGTGCCATCTGGCTGCACTTCTCTGTGGCAGCAAAAATCTTTGGCTGAAGGAGGGCAGTGAGAATGTGACTGGAGTTTGAGAGTAGGAATTTGTAAGAAGCAAGAGAAAATCACAATAAAGACAGAGATTTCTGCAGTAATAATGGAAGAGAAGGGTGGATGCTGGGGTTTTACAAGTGAGAACATTTGAGGAGTCTGTGCTAAGACGTGAAGGAACAAAATGCATAACTACAGCTGATGTGGAAGTCATGAAGATTTCAGGAAGGATGCAAACAGAATGTGTGGAAAGAAGAACTCAGCTTATATTCTTTCAGTGTACTGATGTGCTACAAGACTCCCAGGTAGAAGGTGTGGAGACACAGCGTGATTAGGATGTCAGTGTAACTCAGCAAGCTTGGTGCTGCCAAGCTGCCAGTCACTGTCACTTCCACCATGCCCCTGAGCAAAGCTCCTGTCGCTTTCAGAGCCACAGCCTCTCCTTCCCACCTCCCCTCCAGGCACTACCAATGCACTGCTAAATGTTCGTAGAGTGGAGTTGTATTTAGTGTAGTACAAAATGTATGTAGAAGCCTGAAAGAAGAAAGTCTTCCGTTCAGAATAATCTTTTCAAGGTGAAGAGTACTTCTTAAAATCAACTCCCAGACTGGAACAGAATGAGTTCCCTGCTTTGGCACACACCAGGCCATCTCCACCTCCACTGTTACAAACTGGAAATAGAGAGGATTCTGTGTAGTCTGGAAACAGCATGACCATCTGGGTGCCAGAAAGGACCAAGGCTCCTTCTCCATGCCAATATTCAAATACTTCATGTCCTGCAACTGGGAAGTTGTTCAAATCACTTCCACTGATTGAAAACCTTACAGCATGGAGGAAACCAGGCATCACAACCCAGCTACCATACTAAGTGGCTTAACTTAGTAGTAGAGTGGGGAGGAGGAAACACCCTGCCTGGAGAACCTGCTGCCCTGAAGGAAAGACAGCAACACTTGATCCCCACCAAGCAGAAACCCACATTTGTTTTAGCAGTGCAAGTAAAGGGGAGCACTCCCAATACAAAGATAAACATTTACTAATGTTGTAATCAGCGTGGCATATCTGAGTCTTGGAATTATTAAACCAGCAAGAAGAGACCCTGGCCAGTGATGGAGGAGAACATAATTCACTAGAAGCCACATAGTTAGAATTTAACTTCTGTGCTATGATCCCAACTTGTTATAATCTAAGCATTGGAAACATATCACTCATGCAACAGACTTGACAAGGGCTCTCAGAGCAGGCAGGTATTCAAGGGGAAATGGCTGGTTTCCTCTCAGAGCTGGTGAGTATCCAACGTTTTGTCTTCTAGCCCTAGTCACTGACAACAGCAGAATCTCTGAAGATTACAGCAAGGGGAATCAAGCAGTCTTTGCTGTAACAAAAATGAAGAGAGCACGTGCTGGGGACAACACTGACTCAGCAATAATACTGACTCCACAGCATGTGCAGAAAATATATTGCAAATACAAAAGAGAGGTTTAAGAGAGGACTTGGGAAACCAGAAAAGAGGAAAACAGAGAAAACAGTAATATGGAAAAGAAGGAAAGGAAAAAACCTTCTACTTTACTGCCATGCACTCTCAAAGACATTTGAAGATATTCATCTGTTTAGAGTGTGACCTGATTAAATGTCTGAAAACATTCATGCTCTTTAAGAGTGCTCTAAAATTCAGTGTACATCATGGGCAGCATAGGAGTCATTCAAGCAGGAGCTCTGAAAATGCAGATTCCTATGGGGATAATAGAAGTAAATTTTTTTTGTTAAGTAAGAGTTTTAAGAGATCAGTCCCTGGAAACAGGTGAACAAAGTATCTGAGAATTAATGGAAAAAAGGAATTCAAGAAAGTTGTAGCTTCTTACCGGTACTAAAGCAAACACAAACTGCCTGATCGAGGCTTTCATGGATTTTTACAATTTTTGACTTTTATTATTTTTATGATTAAAATTCTGTGGCTGGCAAAATGAAAGGAATTACAGACTGCATCTTTCCAGGCTGTTAATATCCAGGAAAGGATTTTTTTTCTGCTTTTGTTTTTCTTTGGTTGGTTTTGTTTTTGTTTTGTGGTGATGGTGATTGTTATTATTATTAAGGCTTCTTCATCATAGAAATGGAAAGATGTAGGATTTCGTGAATTAACTCATGGTTCTGAAAGCTATGCTGAGGTCAGGAACTTTGGATGTGTTTCATCATCTTTGGCAGGTTCAGTACCGGAAGCTATTGCTAATGATTTTGGTGCTAGGAATTGGTGGAACCCACCTAGGTGGCTTTCAACTGTCTGTGATCAATTATACTTCTCCGGTAAGCAAACCTTCCAAAAATTCAAATCTGTAACTATTTTTTGGTTTGGTTTGGTTTTGGTTTTGGTTTCAGTAACTGTTGTTTGTTTGGTTTTTTTTGTGTTTGTATTTTGAAGATGCTTTAGAAATCTTCTTACATGTTACTATGTGAGTTTATTCCCAGCCCCTTCCTATCCCTTACTGTCCAGTATCAAAGCACAAACAGACTAAGTGTGAATGTTAGAAGCTGTACTGCAAAGACAGCTTCCCATTGAGTGTTAGAAAGGCTGAGAAAACTGGAAAACATGGAGTATACCTGCTGTGATCTGTAGTTGAATGGAGGGACTATGGAAAAAAAAGTAGCAGCTATTTTCAGCATCAGTACTTAGAATAACACCATCCCCTCCTTAGCAGGCTCCATTGCTCACAGTGCTAATGACCCAGCAGCTGCTTACAGCTGACATGTGAACAAGCAATAAACTATCTTTTAGCAGATTTGTGGCTAATATCAATACGAATTTGCAAACAAGAGCCCTATATCCTTGCTTTTAATTTTATTTTTTTTTAAGTTGTAAACATAATGAAGAACCATTGTGATTAGTGTCTCAGAGGAATAAAAACTTTTTTTTTTCTGTCCCAGTACGTTCAGAAGTTTATCAATGAAACCTGGCTGGAGCGATACGGTTCAGCACTGCATCAGGAGACTCTCACATTATTCTGGTCCTTCATTGTGTCTACATACTGCATAGGGGGAATGATAGGGTGTCTGTGTAGTGGGTACCTGACTGCAAAATATGGAAAGTAAGTATATTTCCCAACAATTCACTAATGCTGCCACAAGGGAAGCAATTAAACCTCACTCAACTAACCCAGTGATGATCAGAATTCTCACTGCCCCCTCTTGGTGCAGTGTTAGCTCTACTCAGCATGTATAACTACACGTAGGTACACTAGAGAGATGAGAACACGCAACTGTTTCTGATTCCATTTTCACTGTTCTTTGTGCCATACAATTCCTGTATATTTGCTGAAATGTTAGTGAAGAATCAGTCTCTGAAATTTCTTTACCGAGCAATAATGCCCTAGGGAACCTAACAGCACTTCGATTGATTCCAGCTCTCACAAAAATAAGCAGATTCATTCATCTGTCAGAACAGTCAGAGTTTCATCAAAGACAAGCAGAAGTCTGTCAGACCACATTCAGAACCATCCTTTCAAGTGTGACCACAAAGGACAAAGCCAAAATTCTCTAGGTCAAGGTGGACAGTGAATCTAGTTCTCCATAAAGCTGGATTTGCCTTGTTCAGGCGACAACTGCAGTGTTTGGGATGGGAGTCTGACCCAAAGGAAAGAAGTGAAGAAGATCATTCCTTATCAGTCTCTGCCTTGCAGGAATTTCTTTCGGTCTCATAGTGTGTTCACATGGTACTAGCATTGAAAAGAGAAGTCTGACTTTTCCCTTTCCACTCTCTTGGAAGAACATCATGCCTTTTCATAATCAGATATCATTGCCCAATAAGCAAAGGATTTTAAAATGATCACGGCTTAGTCTATAAATCCAGATGAGAACAGGCAAAAATTAGTTAATGATGAAAAAGAAAATATGGATCATACCAACAGTTTGTTTACTGTTGTAGGAAGAAATGTCTGCTGATCAATGATGTGGTCCTAATAATAGCCACGCTGAACACTGGCTTCAGTAGGAGAGCCAAATCCTTTGAGATGATCCTGATTGGGCGCTTCCTCGAGGGCATCTGTGCTGGTAGGACTCCCCACTACTCCATGTTAATGTGAATTCTTAGGGGTGGATACAGAGATCTTCCTGCTGGGAGTACCCAGGCATACACAGTAACCCCAGTGGAACAAGGAACAGATTGGGAAAAGGTAAGAAGATCACATCTCACATCGAGGCAGCTGCCTGCTCAAGCCTATTGCAAAGTGCAGCATGTTCCCTGGGCAGGGACATTGTAATGATGAGCTGTCCTTTGTCTTCAAGAGCTCTTACTGAGAGAGATATCTGATGGGTTAGCTAAGTAGGATGTACATACATTTTCATAATATTCATTGCAGTGGACATACAGTAAATAGTTCAGGAGCGGGTGAAATGAAAAGGGACTCTCCCTTGTCTTCTATAGCTTCAGTTCTCCTTTGTCTTCTTTTTAGGAGTACATATGAATGCCCATGTTCAGTATGCAGGAGAGATCTCACCTAAGAAGTTGCGTGGATTTGTAAATGTGACCTCCTCCGTGTTTCTTGCACTAGGAAAAGCTGTAGCAAGAGTTCTTGGATTACGGTACTTGTGCTGCTCCTTCTGGTCCTATTTTCTATTTGTCTTCTGTGTGGCAGGAAAGTCCAGTCCCAGAAACAGACACACACTGAAGGTGGGGCTTTACTTTGCTTAACTATTGCTGTCAAAAGGGAAACATCTGCCCCATGCCCGTCACTGAGGTTCCATTGTCAGTCACTGAGAGAAAGACATTTCTCTTGAGAAAGGATTAAATCCATCCTTGGAGATGTAGTGTCTCTGCTGACGTTAATAAGAACAAATTTTATATATATACATATATATATATACACAAGCTTAATAAGTCCTTGAGACCTGGGAGCTCTGCTAATTTCTTGATAACCTCAAGCAGAATTACTGTATTTGTTCAGAGATCTGCTGTGGGAATATTCAAACTCCTCTGATGTTTAGAAAAAAAACTCAAATTATGAGAAAAACCTCAGTCTTGCAGTAGAACTAAGGTATCAGTCTATTTGCCTTTCCTTAGTCTAAACATCTTTTATTTCAATTTATTTTTTACAGCTGTATGTATATGTAGTTTGCTAGTCTAGAATCCAGAAAATACCAATCTAGTTATAAAAAGTAGTTGCACAGGACTATAAATTCACTCTTGTATGCCTTCACAGAGATCTTTTAGGAACTGAAGACATGTGGAATGTGCTATTGTCCTTTTCTGGGTTGGTGGCACTGATTCAACTGCTCTTTTTGCCCTTCTTTCCCGAGTCTCCTCCCTATCTCTTTCTGCAAAAAGGAGACAAGGATGGTTGCTTGAAAGGTAAGGTAAAATTTTAGATCCCTAATTTGTTAGACTGTAACTTTTGGGAAATTGAACTGAATAGAGGTAATTAGTTTTTCTTCTGGATAACTACAGATTTTCTCATAAGATATTATGAAAGATCTTGTAAAGATCATAGCATAGAATTATATTGCTCCAGAAAAAGAGGATTCAGCAGAATTATTTAAGATCTATCCTTTTGGCTACAAAAGCCAAAAGCCATTTTTCGGGAGAGTCTCAGCAGGTTCCAGTAACGTTCTAGTTCTTTTCTCAGTGACTGATGAATCAAGGCATGGACTCAACTGTAAATGATGAGTGCATCAGATGATGGGAGAATATGCTTCATTCTGTCCCTTCTGTAGCCATGAAGCAACTCTGGGGAGAAGAGAATTATCACACAGAATTTGATGACATGATGAAAGAAAAGGCTGTAACAAAAGGCACCAAAATAATGAATGTCCTGGAGGTGCTGAAAGAACCATCTGTGCATCCACAGCTGTATACCTTGCTCCTGCTTCTACTGAGTCTACAGCTCTGTGGCCTGAGTGCAGTTGAGTATAGCCTACCTCTGATCAAATCACTGCGGTTACAACTTGTCACTTTCCTCTGGATCTATGTAACACACACAGCCTGCCTCTGTCTATGAAGCTCTGTGGTATCACCGCCAGCATTCTTCATGCCTTTAAGGGAACTTCCAGGCTGGGAATACAAAAGATCCAGTTCAGCAGATATTCCTTTGAGAGTGTTGTTGCTTTCGTTCTCCTGGTTGTATCTCCAAACATTCTGTAGGAGAAACAGTTATAAATACACTAAGGATTTCTCCAGTCCATTGATTCACTTCTTTAGACATCCATCTCCACTTTCTTTGACTTTTGCAGTAGCAGGTGAGCTATTGCCATTCAGCTTTCATTCCATTTCATAATGCAGATTTATCCAGTAAGATATTTCCTGTCAGTTGTTTCTGCATATAGGGTGGCCGAGCCCAGTACAGCCCAAGCTAATAGTCACTCCCCTAGGTGTCATTTCTATCACTTGCCTGTGAGTCTCTCTCCATAAGCGTTACTTAAGACTGTGACATTGCTGCACCCTCTGTTCATTGCACTGCCTGGCAATGTGGGCAGAGAAGTTATAGGGGAAAGGTGCTCAGAATAATTGTAAAAAGGTTACAGAATAAACTATTACATCGCCTCCAATAAGCCCCAGTAATATACTTTTGCTATTGCAGTGATGACAAATCTAGGTCTAAGTGATGCAGGATAAGAACATACCACATCCATTGACTATGCTTCATTTTTAAAATGCTTCTTATTCTCCAGATCACTTTCTACACATCGGAAATTTTTCAGACAGCCAACCTCCATGAAAGCATAATTCCATATGTAGCTCTAGGAGTTGCAGTCTGTGAGCTCATCTCCATCATCTTCTGTGTAAGTCAGACTGTGCTGGGACTTTAAGACTGATTTGGGTCTATTCTTCCTCGTGTGATTTAAGCCTACTTTTCCTTAAAGTAAATGGATCTTCACTTGGTGAGCTTAAGAATTTTCCTGCGGCATCACATAAAACTGTAAAGTGGTTGTTACTGTCTCTGCCAAATTTCTTCCCATCTTTTACATCTTCCTTCCCATCTTCAGTCTTCATAATTTCTTATAAAAATCCTTCTCTTTTTCATACAAATATAAATAAAATGCCATGCAAAGATAAATATGCATGCTTATTTCCACACATTGATATATCTAATTATTTATTTGAATGGAATCATAACATGCTTCCATTGATTACAGTGTTTATGAAAAAATTGCTGCAATGTTTGGGCAGCAACAGTAATTCATAGCATTAGAGAGACCAGAAGGAATTCCATAAAATAACTAACTTGCTACTAACGTGATCTGTGTTTTCATAAGTAGAGAGAACTGAAGAAGAAGGTCTAAACTGTTAGAAGGCTCACGGCTAGACCTGGCTGTGCTCCCAGTGATATATGGTTTTATTTGCTTCTCAGAGCTCCATTATCGATCGTTTTGGACGCCGGATACTCCTGTGGGGTGGTTATTTGTTGATGGCACTGGTACTGGTGTTGCTTGAAACGAGCCTTCTACTGAGTGTAAGCAAATGTCTCTCTAGGGGTGGACCTGCATCAGAAATCTTTGTGCAGGACAGCACATAGTCAGCCTTAGTTCTGACGTCCAAAAGAGCAGGTCAGAATATCTTCTGAACACAAACTTATAGCCCCTCTTGCAAGGCCTGTATCTCTCTCATGTCTTGTATTTCATCCTTTTTAATCAATTTTTCTAACAGCCAGTGAAAAACGTGTTGTAAAACCACTGGTCAGGCATAGCTTTCCTCCAGCTCTCTGCCTGACCTCTCCAAGACTCTCCTGTGTCATTTTGCTGCCCCTTAAATCCCTAGACAGCATCCCTTTTGTTGCCTTTCCCAGTTGCTATCCCCTGCACCCTGCAGCAGAAGCAGTGTGTACTTTCCACTGCCACCAGTTTCCAGCCTTGATGCACATGGTCCAGCTGCACACACACAGTGCAGCTCTCTGGCTACCCCCAAGCTGGGTGGTGGAAAGGAGTGTGGAACCCAGTGGCACGGCTTCAGTATTGCCAGCATTTAGCACTGCATTTCAGTCTTTGTCTCAGCCCACAAACGATTAACGCCTTTCTGTTTCACAGACATCTTCTCATTCACAAGTTTTAAACGTTTCTCTGAAGTTGTCTAATTGAATAAGATAATTAGGTTGAATCGGTTACACTTTTCCCCGTGGTATAACTAGCTTAGAATTCATTTCTTGTTTTTCAGAGCTGGGTACAGTCCAACTCACTTCTGTAGGTATGACACTGCAGGCTGCTTTTGGCCGCCTCCTGTATTCAGTACAGAAATATAAGTAGTTCTAGTGAGAATCAGCATCGTGGGCTTTTTCATCAACATCTCTTCTCCTATATGTTTGGATCAGCTGTGCTACAGCTCAAAAATTGTCATTCTCATGCCTCCTTCTGCCTTTGTCTAGGATCGGTACCTCTGGATGCGTTACTGCAATGTTATTCTTATCTTTTTATTCATCATTGCCTATGGAATAGGACCAGGTGAGTATAACAATATAAGCAGCAGCAGAAAATCTTAGACCACAAGGGTACACACAGGCCATGGGTGCTTTAAAATAGAACTAAACTGTGTGAATATATCTTTGTAAAGCAGCAGCTTAGTTCAAACTGAAATGGATGACCCCTCATTTAAGATGAACTAATGACCTGAGGAACAACTTTTTTAACGAACGACTTCATGCAATTCAGACACTGATGTATCAGGATTCTATTGCCTCTCACTGGATTACAGGTTCAAGGCAAAAATTACTTGTTAAAAATCACTAAGATGTTTTTTTGGAGGGTCTGAATGCTGTTCCATGCATACAGGCTCCTCTAGCCCATTTCTGGTTTTGTCCAAAAGCAGAAGTACCCGCTTCTAAAGTAACAGTTTTCTCAATTTACCTGTAAAATTCAGCTCCATGGAAGAATGATATCTGGTAGCATACAGAGTCTGTCTCTTAGCATTGCTCTGTCCCTTATCATCCCCCACTTTTTTTTTTTTTTTCTGAATCACTGACATCGCTAATACCAGAACCAAATTTACAAGCTCTCTATTATGATTACACTCACTTGAAAGTAATCTTTACTCTGCAGTTTACATGACTAATGACCACTTTTAGTTATGCAGTCTCCAAAATCAAGTGCCAGCCTTTATTATTCTAAGGGCGATACATGAGGATTATGAATGTCTTCAAAACCTAATAGACTGGCCATGGTAGAAGAACCCAGTGGGCACCTAGAGGCAATGGAGAGAAATAGGCCATTGGAGCCATTCATCTCCATATTTCATACATCCTAGGTGGAGAGAAACTGCATTTCAGGCGTGTCCATCTCTCTCTATGGACTGTAAGAGAAGTTGGTAGGTGAATTCTGATAGAGGTGGTTGTGCTGCCCAGATTTAGGTGATCTCACAGTACTCTGACTTTCCGGTGTGACTTCACTGTTTGATGAGGGACAACAATTTATTCACTTTGAGGAGAGTTAACCCAATTTCCACAAAACACACAGCATTGTTTCTTATTGCTTTTTATGTTTTTTTTTTTCCCCCCAGCTGGAGCTGTTTCATCTGTCATGAATGAAATCTTCACCCTGTCAGCACGGTCCTCCGCGTTTGTAATTGGTGGAATCATCATTTGGCTAGGCCTCACTTTCACTGGAATGATTTTCCCCTTTGCTGTTGTATGTAATTTGATTCAAATTTTCTCTTTGACTCTCTCATTTTAAACTGTTTTTCTAGGCTGTTCTGGACAGGAATTAAGATGAAATTCTTGTAGATGACGAAAGCTGTGAATTCTTAATTACCACTGGCATGTGGAGACCATTCATATAAAACACTTATCTGGAGTTCTGACAGCTTCTGCTGCCTTAAGAATAGACTGAAAAGATAAAATAAATGTATTCCTCATTTCTTAGGGACAAACCAACAATTTGCAAGAATCTATGGGAGCAAGTGTTGCCAGGGAAATCACTCATCTTACTCTATTTTTATCTCCAGATGGTTCTTGGTCCTTTTTGCTTTCTCATCTTTATTGGTGTCCTGGTAGTTTCATCAGTTCTCATCTACCTGTTTGTCCCAGAAACAAAAGGGAAGTCAACCTTTGAAATTACAGAAGAATTCAAAACACGCAGATTTAAGAAGAAAAGGCATCAGGCTGTGGAGAAGAACATGACTGAAGAAAAGATATATTGCACCAAGCTCTGACAAGCCACCATAAGCAACTTGCACTGACAAAAAGCTCTGTCTCAAAATCAAACTGAGAGCTAAACCTTAACATGGACTTTTCTCAATAAACTATAATCAAAAAAGCAACCCACAGATAGCTTGTCATTAGTCCAAGCAGTCCTCTTTTTATTTGTCTTTACTTCTCAGTGCCTCCTTCCTGTAGCAGTGGCAGGAAAACATTCATAGCCATGGACACTTCCCAGGGCTGACATGTGGACAGCTCTCTGCAGTCAGAAGGATGCAAGCAGTGCTGAGAGCTGGAGGACAAGGGACTGGGAGTGAGGCAGGGAGTGAGACACTTTGCAAGAGTACTGAGAGAGCGGGCACTCAGAAAATTCAGCCCACTTTATAAATAAGTAACTGCTCAAGACAAGAAGCAGAAGCTGTGGTAGCAAATATCTGCTTGCTCTGTGTTGGATTAGGACACATTACGCTCAACATCAAATCAGCACATCAGCGTGTAGTACTACACTTCGCCACTGCTGCTCTGCAGGAGCTGTTAATCCTGCTGACTGCTGCAGCATTTAACCACTTCCCTCCCCAAATTCTTCTACTTTTACTCTTTTTTACTTTCTGCAGTTTTACCATTCCCATTGATTATCATTGTGCTGGAACTCTGAATCAGTGTTGAGCTTGGGGGAGTATTCTATTTAAAAATTTCAAATAATCTACTTCCTACTTCTGAAGGAAGCCAGAGAAGAAACTCTGATAATAAAGCATTTATTTAGTTCCAGCAACTAAAACTTGATTTAGATTTTATATTCCACCTGTTTTCACTCGCTGTATCAAAATACAGAATGTTGATGCTACAAAATCTTATTTAGAGGGACCTCTCCTGTCAAGAGATTGAAATATGTTTTAAGTCTCTGTTTTAAGTCCTGTGCAATTAATGTAGAAAAACATCAGTCAACAGAAACCATATGAAGTAAACATTAATCTCAGTCTCAGACAGGGGATTACTTAAGCAGAAGGTGCAGGAAAGAAATGACAGAAAACTTCCCGGTCTGACAGAGTTCTGTCTGCCTGGGATCAGCCACCTTCCATAGAAGATGGAAAAGCTCCTCTCAGAAGTGCCGAGTACAACAGCTGGCAGAATTGGCTGCCAATATTAATCTGCCAGAAGCTCACCAGGAAAAGAATTGAGAAGTTGTCTGTTGCAATTACCATTCTTAAAGAAAATACAATACATAAGTGAAAATACAACTATTTTCAAAATAATGGGTGGACAGCGGATGGTCTTTAAATAGCCCTTCTAATTTCATTGGTGTAGGAATTAGAACTAACACTTGTAATCAAAACATGAACAGATTTTTACCTGCCTTATCTACAAAATAGCTCCAGAAGTTTGGTTTAGGCGTGGTTGGGTTGGGCTTTATTATCCCCTTAATGCATTCATTTCTATTTCAGACCTTTTTGCACCATCACACTTCTCACGTCTTTTCTGTACCTGGGTTATCTTTTCTGCTGTAGTTTTGCTTGTCCTTGAGATGATCTTCCCATATCACAGAACTTAAATTCCCCAAACTGCTCCTACTCCACCACAGTCTTCCTCAGTTAACTTTCCCCTGTGTGTAGCCCCAGGTGACGTCAAGGGAATAAAATATAAAATTAGATGCCTCATGTTTTTAATTAAGATATCACTGCAGTTCTCTTAATACTACAGCCTCTGGTCTCTGGTCCAAGTGTAACTGACCTGTTCCCTATAACTAAGCCTTCTGTATACTTGAATAGAACATCACCTTCTGGTTGGCATCCATTTCAAACACGCAGCCGTACAAAAGAAGTTGCTAAAGACTGCTGGACTGGATGTCACAATAATGTGTAAAGTTTTAATTTTACTTTACTTGGAGAAAAGAGTTGCAGGAAATGTATTTGCAAGTGCAATATAAATACATAAATAAATAGTGCTGATTGCACTGCCTCTATGCCTCCGTGCCTCCAAAACACTAGCACAGTGCTGCCTGCACCCAGGATGAAATTTTTTTTATCTTTGTGCCTTTTCCTCCCTCCGTGGCAGTGCTTCTATGGAACTAGCAGCTTTCCTAATGATGTTGTAAGGGGAATTTCTAACGCCTAAGTTGCAAGTTTGAAAATAAGAATAGCTTTAGACCAAAGGGAACGCAAACATATTATTTTCTTCCATGCTCTTCTGTTCACACTTTACACAGATTCCACAACGAGGTGCAATTGCAAATGGTAGTATTTCTGATATGTGCTGCACAGACATGCCATAGAGTAGCTATCTAGATAGACGAATGGAAAAATACAAGTTAGGATCAGTGTTCACTATTGGCAATGCACCACATCATTAGTGTATTCTGCTAACTTCCACTTTTGTTTGTCAGTTCCTTCTCTCTGATTTTACTCTCCTCTTTTTCCTATCATCCTTTCAGGATTCCCAAGCCTTCTTGCAGAAAATATGCCTTCAGCACATAGAGAGGAAGAAATCCTCTGGTGGGATCTGTGTCAGTGTCACTGTGGCTTTGCTCATCCTTTTGCAGGAACAGGTGTCAGCAGGAGCATAGCCAGAACACTGCAGAAGGACTGACTGCTCATCCACGCTGCACAGCTCAGTGCCACGTTCAGGTGGGAGCCTTGAGTCCCTCTGCCCTCTCTTATGAGCTCCAGGCAGGCTCACTCTGATTTTGCTCCACTGCCTCCTGCAAGAAACCAGTCTTTTCGGGGTAGTCTTGCTGGATACCATCACTACTTCTTACCTGAAGGAGTCTTTCAATTCCAAGCATTCGTCCTCCCAGGTTCTACAAAACCAATGTGCCAAACCCAAGGAGACCCGTTCTCCCCAGTGCTTGCTATTGCTGCATCTCTCACGGTTACTGATAAACTAGATAGTATATGATTAACCCACCAATATTAATGTTTGCATGTTGTCTTCACACCATGCCAAGGCCTCTCTCCCTCATACTTCTGCAAGGAACAAATTCTTTTTAAGTACTCACTCTGCCTTTTACTCAAAAGTAGTAGTAGTACAAACTACTTGACTGTCACAGGGAGAGTAACGGGGCTCTACACAGATTTGGAAGTGGACCAGTGAGTGCACTTCCATTCAGTAAGTCTGAGGACTTCATTTACCCAACTATGAGGAAATGAGGAAATCTGACACTGGCATTGAGTATTCAGTGCCATAGTAACATCCCATTCAATCCCACTGACATGACAGAATCGTTGTAAACCATGAACTGAAGGGGAAACTAGGAAATTCAAAATAGAACCAGCCAGCATGCTCTGTCCATCTTCATTCCTGTCTCCTCTTCATATAGGCCACCATGTCCATCATGGAGGAAATCTACAACCAGTCACCTAGATTATCAGCTGCTGTGACTGAAGGATGTTTCAGCTGGACAGGATTCCTTGGTTTTGGAATGTTTTTCCCATTTATTGTGGTAATTGACTAACCACTAACGTTAGTGACTAGTCCTTAATGTTTTGAATATGATTCCAGATACCAGATGATGATATACTTCGTTATTTACACTCTTTAATCAGTACTGTAGCAGTTAGATTTCTAATTAATGAAATCATGATCAATTACTCAAGGCAAATCAGGGAGAATCAAAAGAAAATATCCTTATTTATGTTTCTCTGGTTCATTTCCAGGAAAACCTCTGTTCTTCCTGCTTCCTTATTTTTTTCTGAGATCTTCATCTACTTCTTTCTTTCACAGACAAAATAACAGAAGAATTTGCCCTTTTACGTTTTAGGATGAGACTTCATTCCATTACAGGAAGTACTTCTGAGGAACATACCACCTACACCAGCTTCTAGCTGCTCGGGAGAAGGGCTGTGTGCTAAGTAAGGTCATAAAGGACTTTGACGTTTGTAGAGTGTAAGATGTAGAGTGCAAGGCAAAATATTGTTTACTATTATTGGAAAAGATTTGAATACTCCTTCATAGACACAAGTGGAATCTGCGTCAATGGAAGCCACCCTCATCACCATAAAAACGTGACAGAAGTCAATAACCAATAAGTGATCATGACGTAAAATATGAGCTACGCTAAATTTGTAGATTTCACTTAGGAAATGCTTTGTTCCTAAAAGTCTTCTTTAGTTCCAGCCTCCATGATTTTGTTGTTCAGAATTTCATTTTAAATTATAGCCAACCTAAATTATCAAATCTAACTTGTAAACAGGATTTCTTCTTTGTGGAATTGAAAAAAAATCAGGCCTGATTATTTAGGTGAAAGTAGAAATGAGTCAGTCAGCTCTGCATTCCTGATACAACAGAGCAATTTTGTTGAGTCACAGGGTATACAAAGCCAGAGTTACTCATTTGGTATTCTGACTTGTAACCTGCTTCCTACCACTGTGAGCAGGAGCTGGAGAACTGTGCTGCGCAGCATAACCACCTGAGCCAGCATGCATGGAGTGAGCAGGAGGAGGGAGCTGGCAGAATGTTGTGGTCATTTGTAAGTTTGTAAGGTTTGCTAACTTCCAATTGCTATTGATTCCTTTAGTAGAACTGCAATACTGGACTACTATAAAGGAGCACAAATATAAAGGACAACAGCAGAATGCAATAAAGGTGGTATATGCACAGGGCACTAGTAGAGCCAAGAGCCGGTCCTCATTGGACTTATTCTTTAGAGAGAAAGAAACAGCAAAAGTCTCCTGATCACATTATCTCTTAAAATTGCTGGCAAAGTGAAACAGTAGTATGCTATAAAATCAGGTGTAGTTCAGAATTGCCAATAAGACCCAAAAATATCAAAGAAATGTTACTGTGTGCTAGTGGAATTGCTGCTATTTGAGATCCTCGTCAGTTATTTTGCATGGAGGATAGGAATTATTATGACATAGAAAAGTCTACACTTTGATACGAACTGAGAAAATGTATGTATGTAATAAACAGGAAACATTAAAATTTTAAAACAATTTCAAAAATGAGTTAATAGCTGTGCTGCTTCTGTTTTTGTACAGTCAAAATGCTACAGCTGTTGGTGTTTAAGAGAAAATAGAAAAATGCTAAATCATTCTAAATGCTTCTGCAAGCCAGAAAAAACAGCATTTGCTATGCATTATATAGGCAACGCTTGCAATTACACAAGTAACTAAGGTTTTATTATTAACATGTATTTTTTTTCTCGCTGCATTTGCAGTAAAACCCTCTGTCAATAATTGCATTCTGTATTTTATGAACTAAAAGTACAAGTCCCAACGGCGAGCTTAGGAATTTACTGATGGCTCCAGCATAACCCCATTGTCATATCTGCACCTAGCCCAAACCTTGGTCGTGGAGGAAGGTTCCCTGGCACGAGCCAGAGAAAGCAGAAGACACTGAAAGCAGAAATAGCACAGAACATCAGAGCCCCAAACAAACCTCTTTCTTCCAAATGTGGTCTCTAGAAGAAGCCACAGTTCAGGCTTCGCCTCACCAGTGAGGAGCCTCTGGGAACAAAAGGTGACTCTCCCATGGATCAGTGGATGCAACACTGGATTTGGAGTTGTTCTGTGTCTGTAATGCTCAAAGCTGAAGCCTGAGGAATGAAGAACCCAGCTGTGCCACCCTACTTCATTAAGGAGTATTTACTCACTTCGATTACTCTCATGAGGAAGTGGATTTTAGTTATTGGCTGGTTCAGCATGGAGCCTTCAGGACCAGGCTCTCTATTCCAAAAACCTCTGCCAGGCACAACATCTGCTGGTGCCTTCTCACCATTGCTGGCCAACATCCTCATAACCACAAGACAAGAAATACTCTTCCTTGAGACAGTCTAAATGGTACATAAGTAAGAATAGCTGAATTAAGCTTTGAAATTTGCTGCTTCTATCTCAAGCCCAGTGAAGAGCTGTGTGTTTAAGAATTTGCCTATTTTTTTCATCTAATAAAAGCAATTTGCTATACCAGTGAATCTGAACCAGGACACCAAATCTTTACTGCTTAATAAATAACAATATCTAAACCTTGTGCTAGCTACTTTTCCCATTGTGCAGATTATAGTGGATGTTGTTCAGCTCATATCAGACAAATAAAGTATTTTACTGGTCTTGGAAAACTACTTGGATTTTTTTTTTCCTGAGCTGTTCTTCTTTCCCTTTCCAAAGGCCAGCTGCAGACTCCCTCTGTTTTGAAACTTTCCCCCTGCAGACTGGACCAGATGCAAATATTTCCTGAAATATTTAATCCAGTAGTGTTAACTTTGTCCAGTTGAAGTATATTGTGAGCAAAGACAAAATAGTAAAAATTTAACCCTGCTCCCTGAAGCGAAATTCCCACTGCCGTAGCAGCAGGAAGGAGACAGACTCTGAAGCCAGTGATGACACAGACACTCAGCACACGGACAGCCAGCCCCTGAGCCAGAGATGACCGGCTTCCTACCGGTGAGAGACCTGGTGAGTACCTGGTGGGGCACTGCCATTTGTGATATTTTTGTATGCTATCAGTGCATCAAAGAGAACAAAATCACTATCTCAGTCAAAACAACAAGGCTCCTATTTGCAGAAAGTACTTTGGAAGTGATTCTACACGCTTTTTCAGTATATTGCAGATGTTTGCACTTCTTATGCTCTGTCTTCTATCCTTGTCAGAGCGTACCTGCAAAATCCTTGAACAAATGCGATGTTTCTGGAGAATGAGAGGCACGATTAAGGAGCAGCCTGATGTGGGTACAAGCTTAAGATTTTGTTCTACTTCTGCAGGCACAATACCAGGGACTCTTCCGAATGGTTGTTGTCTTGGGGATCGGTGGAACATTCCAAATTGGCTTTCAAATTTCTACAATCACCTACATGAGTCAGGTAGGTAAAAGCTCACATAGCAGACTGGTAAATGGCATCACCAAGTCCACATCCCTTTCTTGGGATTCTCCTCTCTGACAGTTAGCAAGGGTTTAATCACTATATTCTCCTCTTATGATTAATTCCCATTACTATGCTATTGTGTAAAGCAGAACATGTCAAAGTGTTGAAAAGAGAAGAAAATCGAGAGATCTGCAACTTGTTGTTAATAGAACTGTTCCTCAGAAAAAGCACTGACAGGTGTGCTGCAAGTTTACAGGGAGATGGATGTCCCATGTGGCTACTCCAGTGATACCATATGACACTCTCAGAGCTTACCCATCTTCACATAGGGAAGTCAAACAGAACAAGTCAAGTGAACTGTGCTCTAACTGCTTCTCTCCACTGACCACAGGTAAAACTTCCATTTGAGACACTGGAGCTTAAGGAAAGACATTAGCAATTAGTAGAAATCACCTTGTGGTGAAAGTGTTACTTTCAGGCTTCAGAGCATGGAGTCATAAGTGAGAAAGGATTTAGAAACAGCAGTGATCAGGTGCAGTTCCTCATTAGAGGTCTGTGTCTTAGCACCTCAAATTTCAAGAACAACCAAGCAAAGAATGATCTCCTAGTAACAGAGAATCAACGTAGCATACTCTATTACACTACATCTATTAGCTAATGCAAACTTTCAGAGTCTATATGAAATAGAGACTTTAGCTAAAGCGACAAAGTTCTGTTCTAAAAGTAATAAAATACATGCTGTGGGGTCACAGTTATTTATTGTTAATGAAGATCCTTTTTTTTCTGTCTCAGCATGTTAAGGCTTTCATTAATGAAACTTGGCTGGAGCGACATGGATACCCTATGCATCAGGAGAACCTCTTGTTTCTGTGGTCTCTCATTGTGTCCATCCTTGGTATAGGAGGTCTCTTGGGTGCTTCAGGAAGTAGATACCTGACTGTCAAGTATGGCAAGTATGTATGTTTAAAGAGAATTTGTCAACTGAACCTTCATTTAAGGAAATTACTGTTGGGGTTTTTAAAGTTTTTAAATGTGAGAGGGATTTAAAGGTACAGTAACAGCTGTACACAGCCAGCTTGGCAGTGATACCAAGTTGCTGCTGCTTGCCTGCATCTTGTGGCACTAGCTAACCAAATATGCTTCCAGCCTGACACACGATGCAGTTACTGAGGCTGGGTTCTACTGGAAAGGTAGCTCCCAGCTGAAGGCAGAGGGGTTTCCTGGAGATGCTGCTCACAATATAGCAGCACTGAGATGCTCCTAGGTGCTACATCAATGTCACGTTGCTCCCCTTCCTAGTTTCACTCTCTCTGGTTTACTGGGAAATGAACTTTGACGTGTGACCCACAAGGGACACAGTACGAGCTGGCAGATCCTGTCCCAGAAGTCACAGTGCCCACATATGCTTTCTAGGGAATCTGGAAGTAACCTTTTATTTCCAACTGCCTTTCTCTGCCGACCATATAACAGACATCCTTGGCTCTAGTGAATTCTCCCTGTTCAGATCCTGAGCTAGCTGGATGACAATAGAATTCTGTGTAAGAGGGACACAGAGTGTCCAGAGCCAATAGTGCGGAAGGACTTATTTTGTACTGGACCGTATATGCAGAACTTGACAAAGCTAGCAAGATGATTTCACCCTACGCTCCTTTGTTCCAGGAGCTTAAATGCCATTTCTCTCCTGATCTGCAAAAATGTTTTATTTGCTTGCATTTACAGAAAAAAATGTCTCCTGTGCAACAATCTGTTAATGATAGCTGCAGCTTCTATCATGGGCTGCAGCAAAACGGCCCAGTCCTTCGAGATGATTCTCATTGGGCGCTTCCTATGTGGTGTAAGCGTAGGTAAGTGATTTCTCCCACAGGTTAAATATTACATCCTTATTCAAAATAGATAACCCTTCACCAAGAGAAAAAAAATCTTCAAGTCCGTGATCCTTTGTCAGAAGATCTTCTACATCAGCCAACAATAAGGAGTATAGTTATAAATAATTCTGCAGATAACAAATGAAATTCAGCTTTGCCAAGTGCATAAATATTCAGAGCTGCCAGAAATGTTCTGATTCAATTTAAAACTTTTCAAGTGGAGAAATAGACATAGTATTACTTTAATTTTGATGAACAGTACTCAAAACTGTATGGAATACAGTTTAAATCTAGTACTCATATGGCTTCAGAGAAAACAGACCATGCAAAGTCATGGCCATTCCATTTTGACTCTAAGCATATTTCAGGAATGTTCTACAAGGGTGTTCAGCCTGCTTCAGTTACTCCTGGCAGGTTGTCCATATGCAGAGAAAACAACTTGTGCTAGTGTCAGTATGTCTTGTATTTGTTTCCTACACAAATTGTTGTTTTTCCATTTAGTTTTGGATATTCACAAGGATGCCTTTTTTTTTTTTAACTCACTTCACTAGAAATTAGTGTCTATTTTTCAAATAACCAAGTTCTATAAATTGCTTTATTGACATACAGCTGTATTGAAGAACAACATTATTTCAAGAACTGCTCACCCATGGTCATCCTGCTATGATCTAGAACCTGCATCTTGTCTTATGTAAAGACCTAATTTGTAAAGACCTTATGTAAAGACCTTTTTATGTAAAGACCTAATTTTTCTCCTAATTTAAGGAGACTGCATACCTCCACCATTTTGCCAACACATAAAGCCAGGAGAAGAAAATGTTTTCAAACCAGATAAGAGGGGCTGTGACCATCATATAAAGAAAATACCCTTGTTTCTAGACTCGTTTTCAGAATTTCTGAGTTATTAAGTACTTCACTGATAACTGGAAACATCAACTCTGCTTGAAATCATCAAAATTACTGTTGTACATTGGAAAAGAAATACTTGCATCTTCTCTCAAATCATGTACAAACCAACACTGAAGCACCACATACTTAAACTCACTATGGTTCTATCATACCAGCTCTTCTATAACATCATGTCAAAAAGGGCTGAGATTATGTACATAAACTACAAGCAAATCAAACATTACTTCTTGATGTTTAGTTACTCAGCTTTTGCATATTCTTCTTTAAAATATACTAAAACTCAAAAGAGACACCATGATGAGGCAACACCCCACAGGTGTACAGTTCTTAAGATCAGGAAACTGCACTGTGCAAAGAGGACAGGAACCACTTCTGTAGAGAGGGTTAGAAAGCCTACTACTGAAAAATCTCATACCTAGGTTGAGGTATGAGAAACAATATGGTGCACGAGGCAGCTATATTCTGCGCTGCTTAATTATTTACATTCATTTTTATTTCCCATGGTTATGAATGTCTTCTTCTTCTCTCCCATAATTTCCTCCTCACCTCAAGGCTTTTCTACTCCTCTGCATCATCAGTATGTTGGGGAAATTTCCCCTAGGAAGCTACGTGGATTTGCAAACTCTACTGCCTCTTTCTTTTGGTCACTGGGAAAAGCCGTAGGGCAAATTGCAGGACAAAGGTATAGTACAACTGATTTGCGACCCAGTTCATATCTGGATCCCCTCTATCTTTTGCTTCTTCTGCTGCTTTTCCATCCATTTCTTTCTCTTCTCAAAAACCAATGCAATGAACTTTTATTCTACACACACTTGTTTTATCCCTGCCAGGGAGCTGCTGGGCAGCCAGTCCTGGTGGCCCATGCTGATGGCCTCCTGTGGAATTCCTGCACTGGTCCAGCTGCTCACTCTGCCCTTCTTCCCCGAGTCCCCGCCATATCTCCTCATGCATAAAGGAGACCAGGAAGGATGCAAGAAAGGTAACTGAGCGCTCTGGGTTCTTGTTCCATACTTGGCTTTCAGTTGGTTTGTGAGTTTTCTTTCTCAATGTGGAAGTTTCTCCCTGCTCATTTCTGAGACGACTCTGAATACCCACTAAGTACATTGTTGTTGTAATCCTCACATAGAACACGAAAACTACTCCTGTATTACAAAATATTTTATATTCAGCTGAGCAGCATAATGATAGATGATAAATGTTAAACGACTGATAATTGATAAATGATAAATGGCTGTTTGCTCTGCAAGGCTCCACAAGGCACCATTCAACTCTAGGTTGTTGGCTGTGTACCAAGCTTATACCCCAAGAGAATGAGGAAGGGAGAAATGCGGGCCCATGGGCAGGGAGGAAGTCACTGTGCACCTCACTAAGCCCCTCTCAGAACAAGTCCCTCTGTGCAAGAGGGGACAGGGCTCTGGAACACACCGTAGGACATCTTTGCCTCACACTGCAGATACAGCCCATGCATGCTGTTCTGACAGACATATGCATCACCCACTTAAACTCCTCAGTCACCAAACAAAAGAGACAAATTAACATGGTAGGTCTCACTCTCCTTCTCCTCTACAGCCATAAGGCAGCTTTGGGGTGAAGGCCATCACCAAGCAGAGATTGATGACATCATGAAAGAGAAGGCAACAATGAAAAACATCAAGATCTTGAGTGTCCTGGAGCTAATGAAAGATCCAGCTACCCGCTGGCAGCTGTACATGATAATTATTCTGACCGCCTCAATTCAGCTATGTGGCATCAATGCAGTTGAGTGCATTTCCCCCTTGTAGTCTCAAAACATTTACAGCAGCCATAAAGGAGATATCATGGCTCTCAGGAGCTCCCCTCATTTTTCCCAGGTTTCTCAGCCCACTATTTGCTATCTGCCAGCCCTTCTACACAGCAGCAGCAGCCTGCAGAGCTTGGCCAGGCTCTCCATATGACGTATTCTTGCCCAGCTCTTGGTCACTTCTGGAGTTACCATCCTCTGTACTTAGGATTATTTATCAGCCATTTTTGGCAGCTGCTATGAGGCCCCAGAATCTGTTCCTACAAACAAGCCCCCTCTCTCTTGGCAAAATCTACAGCACAATTTTATGTTACTGTTCCCATGTGTCAGCATTCTAAGGAGTACACTTATGTTGGGATGGCAATATGCTCACTTTACCTTTGAAGCATTAGAGCATGCTCACAGTTCTGGCAGCTTCTGCAGTCCCCCTGTCTTCTTCAGAAAAGAACTTTTCTTTTTTTTTCATTTTGAATTCACAGCTTTGCAATTGCCTGCATGCTTCTTCCATGTCTAACTTCACGCTGCAGCAACATCTGTGAAGGAAACACATAGCTGAGTCTAACACAGTTCAAACTGAAATCTTCATCATGGCAGCAAATCTCCAAATAGAGCAGAGATACTTTAAAAGAAAAGATGTTTGTTTCACTTCCTCATGATTCCATAACCCATGCTCTTCTTTCTTGGGGAACAAGAGTATATCCTACAACATTGTTCTTGGATGGGCTCCAAAAGTGAAAATATAACTGGCTGTTTATGAAAGCACCTAAATGAGGTCTATGCAAACCTAACTACACTACAGCAGCTGGAGATTTGTTTATCACAGAACTTTATCTTTCATCAAATTAATTAATTTAATAATGTTTTACAATGTTTTTGTCTGCCAATAAAGTGAATACTACCAGAAAGAGTGCAGAACTCTTGCTCAAAAGCTGAGCTGCACGCTCCTTGGTTGCCAGCTCCTATCCAGGTCAGTGTCACACAGACGTGGGTAAGAAATGATATGCTTTCTTCTCTTATTATTTTGTGTTTGTTTTTTTCCCCCCAGATTTATTTTTATACTTTTGAAGTCCTCCAGGCAGCTGGCTTTGATGAAAGAATGGTCTACTATATGACCCTGTCTCTTGGACTTGCAGAACTCTTAGCCACTGTAGTCTGTGTAAGTCATGTTACTATGGGAATGCGTCACTGTTTGCTTTTCTGGCACTGACACCAGCTGTGGTTTCTGTCCCTCAGAGCTCCATCATTGAGCGACTGGGCAGGAAAACGCTCCTAAGAGGAGGCTACTGCATCATGGGTTCACTGCTAGCTGCTATCACAGTGACCCTCTCCCTACAGGTTAGGAAACTCTTCTCCTGGTAGATGTCTTTCCATTACCTATTCTATTCTAACCTCTGCTCATAGGCAGGAATGCGTTTCTGAGAAAGGAAAGTGAAGCTTAGAAGTGCTCAAATAACCCTCTGGGACAGGTGAATGGAATAGCCTAAAGACGAAGTTTGTCTGCAGACAGGACTAATCCTTCTCTCAGCAAGTACTCTCTCCACTCCTGCCTCCCTTTAAGCAAGATCACAGCAAGGAGCTCATAAAGCACAGACAAAGTAGCCTTGATTCCTGATACTGTCAGGCTGCAAGCACTGAACACTGGCCAGCACAGATCAAAAGGCAGTCAGGAAAATTCTCCTTTCTAATTATACATTTCTTAATAAGTAAGTAACAACTGAAAAAAACGGACTCTTTGAAGTTCAACTTTGCTGCAGATATCCCTGAGAATGCACATATTTGTTCACGGACTGCAGAGCAGTTCAATTCTTTATTACCGTCTCAGGGCTGTAACTTCTGCAGAAACAGTTCTCTTGGTTACCAGCATGCATCTAAGAGCTGTTCAGTAGATACTACTGCAAAATTAACGTTGAAGCAAGGTGGCAGCAAACTTCCATTTCTGTTTCAGTCATGAAGGATCTCGGATAGAGGAGAGAGATCTTTTCCTAAAGCATTGTGTCCTATGTCTTCTTGACTAAGATCTAGGAAAGTTCCTTTTCAGTAGAAATTATTATAGCTACTACCCTGTCAAAAGCAAAGATATGACATGGCCTTCCCATATCTCTAAGGGTTAGGGGAAGCACTGTGGGATGAAGGAGAAAGGACAGGGTGGAAAAGTACTATTCAGACATCCTTTAACTGAGGGCATCTAAGCTTGACAGCTGCTCTGCACCAGCAAACCTGCTTCTCTGCACACCTAACAAAAATGTCACGGCTCTGTCCATCGGAAGAAGCACTCACATTTCTCTGCCAGTTCTCACACACTGCATGTTTTTTCTTTAAGTGACAGTGTCGGAAAACTTTTCTCACCTCCAATTATGCACAGGTTTCACCCAGAAATTGTTTTTTCCTTTGTTTCATTTTGTTTCCCCAGGATTGGTATTTCTGGATGCCGTACTGCAGCCTGTGTCTGATTATCTTATTTGTAGTTGTCTTTGGACTTGGGCCAGGTGAGTACTTCATTCAAAAGAAGTAAAGGGATCAAGTCATGTCACTTTACAAATACAGCTGGGAAAATATGGCATTATATATAGTATATAGCATGTCACAAAAGCAAGTTCATTGAACCTAACCCTATAGTCGTGTAAGCATCGTGGGTTCAATCAGTGGCCAGAAACCTCAATGCCATCAGGTTTGGGTTTTTCTAATGAGAGACTGATGAAAGGAGAGAGCAAAAAGTATTCATCAGAAAATCACAAAGAAACAAAGAGAAAGCAGATGAGTAAAAGAATTTTTAGAAATACTAAAAGAAAAAACAGAAAAAGAAAAGCAAAGATACTTTAAAATTCATTGTCATATACTTTCACATTGTATCCCACATAAACAGCAGCGTAGACGACCTACTTTGCAGTAACTCTTTTCCTAGCATATACTACCTACTCCCTGTGGACTTAAAAAGTTTATTTATTTTTAAAATATTTGCCTTCTCACATGGTAGGTGAAATTATTTTCCTATCTCAAAGCTGTCAAAGTTCTGTGATTTCAAGACCATAACTGAAATGCCCAGGAAGTGAATCTGGAAAGACTACCCATCAGTGATCTAGCAATATCATACTGGGAATTCTTGCTCGTAGAAATAATTGTTATTTCACACTTACGGAGCTTTTTCAATGAGAAGATGTCAGATTTTTTGAAACGTTAACTACTTCATTCTTTAATCTCCCCAATAAATTTGTTTGAATAAATTAATATTTAAATAAAGTGATGTCTAACAGTCTATAAGATGCCACAAACACTTTCTTTTCTAAAAGACAGTGATGTACTCAAGTCTTTTGAATGCCAGCCAACAATAGTAGCATCTGTTTGCTGACTCTGTAGCATTTAACCCAAATCTTCAAATCAAACACGCTGACAAGTGATCCTTACTCCTCTTTCTTTTTAGGTGGTGCCACAGTTTCCACGAGGGCTGAAATTTTCAAGCTGTCGTGCAGACCACCCGCCTTTGTGATCAGTTCAGTTTTCAACTGGCTGGGCATCTTTGTGATCGGAACAAGCTTCCCGTTCATCGTGGTGAGTGACTTACCCCAGGGCGCTCCCCAGCCGTGCCATGCTCCAGAGCTGCCCACGGGAGTAGGAAGAAGAGCAGCAGGAGACGTCCCAAGAAAGTGACAAACAAAAGATATGCTCATCTTGCTCTCTTTCTCATTCTGCTCTTCCCTGCAGGAAGGACTCAAGCACTTCTGTTTCCTCATCTTTATAGGGGTACTTTTCACTTCAGCAACGGTTATCCACCTGTTCCTTCCAGAAACAAAAGGGAAGTCAATTGTGGAAATAACAGAAGAGTTTGATAAGCTAAACTTCAAAAAGAAGCACGTTCCAGCAACTCCAAAGCATGTCATGGAGGATGGCTACACCTTCTGCACCAGGCTGTGACTGGCTGATAGAGAGGTGGCAAGCATTCTTAAAAGGAAGAAGGAAAAGATATTTGTTGTTTTCTGGCTAGCAAGTTGGTCAAATGGACCATCAGCTTTCATTATCCATCACCTACAAGGTTTTTTTGTTGCCAAAACAGCATGGTTCTCAAGCACTCCACTCTGGGCAGCTTAGAAAAGGGATGATGCCTGATATTAGCGGAATAGACTTGTCTGACTCATGCACATCTTGGCTCAACTAGCTGATGTGTAAATCTCTTCTATAATAGAGCAATTCATACACACTGAAACTACATGTAGAATTTCTAAACACTCTGCTGACCGCAGAGAAAAGGACGACTTACGATCCCTTCTCTCTGTGATTCATGAGTTTGTATTTACAACTCTGAAATAGCAATAGTAAAGTTCTTGGCTTGCTACCTCTGGCTAGATTTCAATTCATGACAGATTAAGGAAAAAGAAATAACAGAATAGGAGAGAAATTCTTTGTTTCTTTAGACTGAACATCTTTCCAGATTCCTGTACTCAATGCCACAATTTTATTCTGTTATCAGACTTTCATTCTAGTTTATCAAAATTCAGCACTTTGGGATTTGAAGCTTTCGATATCAGCAGCTCTCCTTGCTAAGTACTGCATTTAATTATTTTAGTATTTTATGTTAAAAAAAGAAAGAAAGAAAATCAATCATTTGATTCTAAGATCAGATTTATTCATGAAATGAATAAAGAACGAGTAAAAAACTCCTATGCACCTTTACTTGTTTCAGTGGCAATATAGCTAACGAAGTCACAGATGGAAACCAGTCACCAGCAAACAGAAGCACTGGGAGTGCTTTCAGATACCCGGTGCTATCAGCCCATCAGCATCATCACCTTAAGCCTGTAGCTTCCCCTCCAGGATCAGAGTGCCCACAACTACTGTGTGGGCAGTGAAACACATAACAATATACAGTGGAGTGCAATATACAAAGTAAAATCTAAACACTAGACGTACATAGTACAATAAATGTTCCTTTTCATCTCTGATACTGCTTTGACTGGTATATTTACTTCAACTCCAATGAGGCTATTCAAAATATGAATTCTGTTAACCGGAAATGTTAAACCTAATAAAAATAGCAGATAAGCTTATAATAAAACTTCTGGCCTCCACAAGTGTTTCTTTCCAAACACTGGGACGTCCCTCAGGAACAGATGACTAGAAAAAATGTTACTGGTGTGCACATACCTCCATGATCGGGATTTTTCATTATTTCTGTCTTTCATATTGAAGAACACTTAATACCTCTCACTAAAAGATAATCTAAGAAACACAGAGTCAGAAAAGCCCAAAAATTTTGCAGTGTTCTGTATTTGTGTATATATGACCAGGCTGGATGGAGTCGAGAGCAACCTGGTCTGGTGGGAGGTGTCCCTGCCTATAGCAAGGGGGCTGGAACTAGATGACCTTAAGGGTCCCTTCCAAGCCAAACCATTCTAAGATTCTATGATTCTATGTATAACAACTTAAGAAGAAACTACTAGTCATTTGGAGACAACATAGAAAGAAAATCTTTCCTTGTAGAAATCTCAACTTTTGGTAAAACAGAATTATCTAACCAGTCCATCTACAGGAATACATCTTTCATTCCATTGCAACAATACCCCAAATCTTTGGAAACAAAAGCAGTGTTATCGTGTAGCATTGCTGGATTAACTCTCCAGCGAGCCATTCCTCTGATCTCAGTTATTCATTAGATGTTATTAAGAAAGTCTTCTCCATATGATCCTTACCAGGAAGTGAGCTGATGCCCTATGGAACATTAATGTGACAACGAAGTGGAACAGCTATTTGGAGCACAAGTCAACCTTTGCCTGCGCTCAGTGGAGCGAGAGCTGTATTCTGGTAACAGCCTGGGCAAGGAATGAAAAAGCAAAAATGTATAGTTCAAATACAGAGCTGGAGTATCTGCAATGATTGATAGCACATAAGATATTGACTAGGTATACTGGCACTTCTGCTCACTTATTTAAGTCTTAGCAATCCAGATCTTCCTCCATGTTTTGGGGTCAGAAGGAATAAAAGTTGCCAAAAGCCTCCTAAACATACCTCCCAGTTATCTGAAAAGGAATGACTGCAGCCTATCAGTGATACTTCAGAGTACTGTGTAAGTCCATCCCAGAGTGCCAGGTGTGCCAGAGACAAAGAGGTGAACCATTCAGAAGTTTCAGGAGCACCACATATACCCATTCAAAGACATCAGCTGATATGTAAGGATTGTTTCAAATACTGGCTCTAACTGAGGCAGACACAAAAAACTTCAAAACTGGATCAGAGAACTGCTGCTACATAGCCACTAAAACCAAACCTGGGCTAGTTAGACTTTATTTAACAAGGCTTAGGACAGCTTTGCATGTGTGTGCCTCGCATGACTGTAACGTTGTGTTTTTCCCAGTGCCACCTAAGCAAGGCAGATACTGGCAGCTAGAACAGCACTTCTTTCCTTTGGCAGATGCAGTGTGTCGTTTCAACTTTGCATGACTTTCCAGAAAAATAAATTAATTCCTAGCATCAAAGGGATGGTCTCACTTGTGTTCTAACAGCAGTTTCACTGCTCGAGAGCCTAATCAGAAAACAAAACAAAACAAAACGACACCATGTATACAAGCTTACATCAAATACAAAGACAATTTCATCATTAGAACAACATAAAGGCTGTAAAAATGGCCAGGTGGTACCATGTGCTGCAATTCAGATGTCAGCTGGAGAGTTTGTGAACATTCTTTGCAGGTGATGTATTTTCTAGTGTGACTATTTGCATACAATCATTTCTTTCTGATTTCTTCATCTTCTTCAACTGAAGGGTAAAATGTAAATGATATCTAAGCCATTTACCAGCTTAACACATACAAAACCATTTTAACCATGGAATAAATCAGATTAAAGACTGAAAACATTCTGTCTGATGTAAGAGACAACACTGCAGCTCTGGAGGTTACTAGACTGATGCTGGATCTTCCTTTCCCAGAAAAGAAAAATCAGCTACTCCTAACTATTCAGCTGCTCAAGCCCAATGTGCCACTGTAGAATTGTTATGCTCTTTCCAAAAGCCCTGTAGTTCACTATCCAAGCCCCATGTAAAATTCCCAACAGATAACACTGCCTCTATGTTTCTTAGTTTCTCCTGAAAACTAAGCAAGTTATGGCTATTGAAATTATTTTTAAAATCAATGTCTCTGTTCCCTGTCGCCCTAGTACAAGGGAGAGTTCATAATGTATACAGGATCCTTGCAAGGGAGACCGTCTTGGCTACTTGAGCCAGACATAACCATTGGTTGAAATATTTAATCCAACAATTCTAAACTTTGTACAACAGCTGAAATAAGTGTAATTAACTCACAAACCTTCGAAGTAAACTTTAACTTCGGTAACGCGGGACTAGTTCAGTGCCGCTGCTATTGTGCAATGTGTGCTTTCAGTTCTTTTGGCAGGTACTAGTCAGTAAGCAACAGGAATCAGCTCTTTCATCGGAGATGGCCACCTTTTTCTCTGACCTGGTGAGTAAGTGTCACTTTTTCTCGTGTCCCTGACATTTAAAGGGCAAGGTTAACGTAATCCAGATTTCTTAAAGATTATAGGCTCTTTTGGGACAGTGACCATCCTTCTCTTCTGCATTAAAACATCACCAAGAGGATTGGGGCTTGGGGCACGGAAAGGTCTTTTTCATGCAAGAAGATAAAATAAAAACTAACAGAAGTCCTTGCAGTTCCACTGCCTGACAGTGCAATTGTACTTCTGTCTTCTGAATTACTGAAAACTAGTAGGCACTCTGACTGCTTTCCATGACTAATTCTAGAGAAATGAATGGATTAACTGTACGGCAGAAGGCTATGATATACATGACAAGCTGCAAAAGAAATGAGCTTCCTTATTTCATCCATACATTTAATATCATCCATCAAGAGTTACCATAGTCTTAAAAGGGGAAGAAGTTATAATAAGTATTTCTTACTCTATTTCTCAACATCCAGTAAGTATTAAAATTCTTAATTTCTAAATCTATCACAGACACATTAAAAAAAAAAAGACTAATGAGAAGGTGAGTTAACTTGTTTGAATGCTTTAGTTGATTAGCAAGTCCATTGAATCTGAGACAGAGTTTTGAAGGAAATTCTGAATCTTCTGGTCCGTTAGCTTCTTTGTTCTTGTCATGTGATAACTTGGGAAATTCAGCTGTGGGGGAATAAAGTAGCAAGACCTTGAAAGATGGACCTAAGAACTAGAAAAAGGAGGGATCTAAATATCTTCCAAACCATCTTTATACACATTTGCTTTACTTTGTTCCTGCCTGATTGTATTTTATTCCAGCTTTTCTTCATCCAGGCACTGATCTCCAGGAAACTGTGATCTTATGAAGCTCAGGATAGTAGAAGGGGGAATGGCTTTAATCTAAAAGAGGAGAGACTTAGGTTGGATGTTAAGAAGAAATTTTTCACTCAGAGCGTTGAGGCACCAGCACTGCTGCTCAGGGCTGTGGGTGCCCCTGGAGGCACTCAAGGCCGGGTTGGATGGGCCCTGTGCAGCATGATCTGGTGCAGGGCAGCCAGCACACAGCAGGGAGTTGGGGCTGGGTGATCTTTAAGGTCCCCTCCAACCTGAGCCATTCTCGAATTCTATGATTACTATCTGACATGAAAAGAACACAGAGCACAGTGTCTTCTATACAGATCAGTAGTATCACATACCCCAGATAGGTCTGGGTAGTTACATCTTATGTTTTTTTCTTATTTACAGGTACATTTTTCCATTCATCAAAGAATCTGGCATATCTCAGTCCTTATTCCTTAACCAAAGCAATTACTAGCTTCAGAGACAGCAGACCTTGGAGATACTTCAATATGCAGTCGTTAACTTTCATGGTTAAATACAAAGAAAAAGTAAAATATTGAGAAAGGAGAAGTGAAATTATCAATCCAAGTTACAAAGAGTTTTGTGTTAGTGCCATTACAAAGGCTATTCCAAATTATCTTCTCTGTTTAGCTCATGCCTTTCTGAAAGAGGCAAATGTTAAAAGTGTCTTTTCTTTACTATGCTTAAAGATAACAAAGTCAGAAATGAAAGCAGTACATTAAAGTGAAGCTGACAGAGCACTTTATTTTCACTTTGCAGGTTCAGTTCCAGGGCCTATTTCAAATGGTCCTAGTGCTGGGAATTGGTGGTAGCTTCCCATATGGATTCCAGATTTCTGTCATCAACTACCCCTCTGTGGTAAGTAGCCATCTCCCTGAGGCTGAAAACACAAAATGGACACCCTGAGTTCTCCTTTCTCCCATTGATCTCAATTATATTGTAATAGTAACATCAAATATGTAGAGGACTTTTTCTCCTTTAAAGAACAGGTTGGTACTTTCTCTATGAAATAAATTGTTAACCCCTAGTACGCAAGCATGGAAAAGAAGGGCTGGGAGGCTAGGCCTTAATTTAATGCCAAAATCATCTAGATCCTGTGTCACCCAATCCAGAGCTTTTAGAAAGTCACACGCAGTTCAGCTGCTAAAGAAAGACAGGATTGAATGCCTACCTCATGTCATACGTGTATTTAGTACTACAACACCCCATGGTTTGACACGAGAATCATACATAGTTTTTTTTTCTAAAATTGCCTCCTCCAAAAACATTCACTACACAGCTTCTGTTATAAAAGTTTCTTACTCTGACACTTATGGAGAATTCTAAATTCAAATTATTAAAGTATGAATCATAACTGGAAGACCATTTGCAAACACTGTACATCTACGTTCCTTAAGATATCGTGCTTTCTAAGCCAATTTTAAGATTTGGAGGTCTTGCTTTTCAGTTCATCAATCTGTCTGGTCTGCCATGCATGTGATCTCCTCTCCTGTATGCTCCTTACAGGCAAAACATGGCCAAATACACAGTATTACACATTCAGCACCATTACTGTCTTTCACATGTAAATAAAAGATGCTTCTCATTGCTAGGGCCCATAAGTGAGAGAGCCACCTTGCATTAACCTGTCTGAATTTGATTTGTAATTTTACTTCTCCTTCCTCAGCATTTTTCTCCTGATTTAACTGTAAAAGATTAGCCATTCTGCCACTACACCACCAAAGCCTTCCTACAATTCCTAAATTTCATCAAATACAACTTTCTAAAATGGAGAAGAATGCTAACAGCACATTTTCTGTTTTTTAAGCTTACTGATTGACCCTAAGTTGAAGATTTTGCAATGCGATCTCAACTAACCTATTTTACTAAGGAAGCTAATCTCAAAAGAAATCTGGTATTAGGCTAATCTCAAAAGAAATCTGGTATTAAGATAATCTCAAAAGAAATCTAAGCTGGGCTAGAACTGAAGTACAGCAGCCAAATGATATGAAGGAAACCGATACCCGTTATCCAATCACAAATCATTTGATTTTTCAGCACATCAGGAAGTTTATTAATGAAACCTGGATGGAGCGACATGGCTCTCCCCTCCATCCGGAGACAATCATGCTGTTGTGGTCCTTCATTGTGTCTGTCTTTGGGATTGGAGGCTTCCTGGGGAGCCTGTGCTGTGGCTACCTGACTACAAGATACAGGAAGTAAGTGTTTCTAGTAATAGCTCAAGAGTCCAAGTACGTCATGTACAGGGAAACATCAAAGTGAATGAATAACCCTTTTCTTTGTGGTTGCAGCAGCCTGCTTGCAGCCTAAACTGACCATGTGTACTAGCACACCCAGCGCTTTCTAGCAGCAAGATCTGCCAAGCCTTACAAACCCCCAGAAAGGAGCTGAGTCTTCTGCTGTAACATGCTACGTGCAGCTTCTCTAAACACCCGGAAAGCAGTGTGCAGAAGACATTCTCATGTGACAAAGAGCCAGATTTCTACTTACATACCATTTGGGGGGGTTTTATATTTACATTTATATTTACATTATATCAAATATTCATATCTAAACTGTGAACAGAACTGGAAAAATTAATTTCCTGTAACTACATTGTAAAAGATACAGGCAGTGCCAAAACAAATTCTCCAAGAGAAATCTCTGTTCTCGGCAATACATTTTACTGAAAATCATTCCAAAATTATTTTTTCTGTCTGGATGGAGAAAAGATTCCTCACCAGTCTGGTCTGTTCTCAGTGTCTATGTGTAACACCACTAATTTCATTTGCAGAGAAATTGGCAAACTTATCTGCTTGGTGCGATCCATTTAAAGATCTGCTCCACTGGTCCAGAGGCCCCTCATGTGGGTCTCAACAAACCATCTTAGCCTGCCTGCCATTGTGTTCTTTCCTATCAGGTAAGTGCCCCCAAGAAATTTCTTGTGGGACACTGCCTAATCCCACACTCAGAGGGATTCCTATGACTGGAAACAAAAACGAGTTCTCCCATGGATTTTTTAATGTGGGATAACCTGAATCACAGTCTTTTAAACAGAGGATGTCTGTGAGTTCTTAATGTGTGCAAGCGGACTCTTGTCTAGCAAGGATCACGGCAAAACTGAGTGCAAAAGACTTTGACTTGATCCCGAGACAGTGTGCTCAGGAGCATATTAGCCCATGATTCACACAGAGTGCTTTTTGAAGCATGAAGCACACCTCTGAAAAATGCTTTTTTTGCCATCTCCCAGTGCCTCAGATCACATCCATCTGACCGAGAGTGCCTTTAATATGATCTATTCTAAAATGAGAGCCATAGACAGATTATTCAGGGGAAAAAAGTAACATTTTATGTGGAGTTTCTGAGATAAACATTAATGAATTCAAACATAAGGACTGTGAAATTTTAAAGCACCACTTTGACTATACGAAGTCAAAATTCTTTCAGACATTTCTCTAAACAACAGGAATGGTTCCACCATGCTTTGTAACAGAGCAAAAATAGTCAAAAGAGATTCTGCTCTCACACTAAATTCTCATGGCTTGGTATTGTTCTTTGTTTCAGAAAAAAGTGCCAGATCGTCACCAACCTGATCATGTTGGCAGCTGCACTTTTGATGGCCTTCAGTAAAACAGCCAAATCCTTCGAGATGATTCTGGTTGGACGCTTTCTTTATGGCGTTGGTACAGGTATGTGCCCATGACATCGTGCAGAGCATCCTTGCTGTCCCAGGATTTTCTCTTCAAGTATTGCCATTCTTGGGTAATGACTTTAAAGTACCAAGTAAATATACTAGGCCCTTAATAAAAATGAAAGTCATCGTCCCTTTGCAAGAAATTTTAATGCAAATATCAGAGTGAATGGAAACAGTGGAAGACAGGATGGGGTCAGAAATTTCAGCTTTTCTCAATATTTTAACAGTCATCCTCTTTTATCTTAAAGGGTTTTCCCTCAATATACATCCTCAGTACGTCGGAGAGATTTCACCCAAGAAGCTGCGTGGATGTACAAACTCCACAGTTGCTGTTTTTCTGACACTGGGAAAACTCACAGGACAGGTTGTTGGACTTCGGTAAATCCTTGTTTTTCTATTACGTTACACTAGAAGCAGTAGAAATCTTTCTATATCCTAACCCTCTCATCTACTCAGTGACTGAGAAACCCTTTCATCTCCTCCAAAACAGGGCTTATCTCATGCCAGAAGAAAAATTTTAATCAATTTGAGGCAAACATAGTTTTACATTTAGGAGAAAGAAAACCAAATTAGTCATGATCTGATTTCTTCTTCGTGACGCTCCCTCTCCACTAGGGGACTTCCCCTCAGAAATTTACTACAGTAACATGAAAAGTCTTAGCAAGACATTTTGGTCCTGCAGTCAAACAATGGTCTAAACAGTCTCATCAGCTCTTTAGACGTCACACTGAATCCTATGGATCTTTAGAAAGTATTTCAAGATGCCAAAGAAATTCCTAAAAATTGTCAGAAATAAAAAGAGCCAGATTTGTGAAATTTGCCAAATCATCAACACAGATGTTTGCTCCACTGCACTCTTGAACGGAATTTGAGCAATCCTCACCACTCAGAAGAAGTTTCTGAACATTCATAATTTTGTTTCACGTACACTTTCCAGGGAGATTTTAGGAAGCGAAGCTTTGTGGCCATGGTTGTTAGCATCTAGTGGACTGTCAGCATTGGTTCAACTGGTTACTCTCCCATTTTTCCCTGATTCACCATCCTACCTCCTGATCCAGAAGGGTAATGAGGAAGCCTTCAGGAAAGGTAGAGTGCCTAATTTGCCACCTAATTCACGTGATACGGTAGAATGACAGCTTCTGTAGAAGATAAGAAAGCAGAACAGAGCTGTTCAGCACAGTGGTGTGTGCCATGGAGTAATAGCAGAGGTAGATCTAACTAAAACGGCTCAGTTTCCTGAAGCAAAACATCTGCATTAACCTGAGAGTTCACTCAGACTACTTTAGTCAGTTCAGAAAAGAAAGACAGATGCATAACAGCATGCTTAATACATCCCATTTGGATGGTAATTATTTATTTAAAGGAAATGGTTTGGGCGGTCCATTTCTTATAAAAGAAAATGTACATAAATGTTTACTTTGTTTACAATTAAGTCAACTCAGCATTAGAAAGATATGCTATACTGACAACCAGAGGGACAAAATTCTCCTATCTGCCTGTTGACTCAGAATCAACTAGATGACAGAAGCAGACAGCAAACCAGACACCAGCACCTACATCAATGGGTAGGCAGAACAAGGATTTAATGTAATCACTTATGATGGAGATATTCTGGTAGAATAATGCACTCCCCTGTCTCTCCCCAACAGCCATTAGGAAGCTCTGGGGGGAAGGAGACCATCAAGCAGAAATTGATGACATTATGAAGGAGAAGGCTGCAATGACGAGCACCAAAACCTTGCGTGTTCTTGAATTAATAAAAGAGCGATCTTTGCGCTGGCAGCTTTACATTTTGATGACTGTCATGACCACCTTGCAGCTCTGTGGAATCAATGCAGTTGAGTGCTCTCTTTATCCGCAGAACAATAAACAACACTAGGCGGCATTACAAAACCCTCCAAGTTACTATTTCTAACACCAGTTTAGGCTAAGAAACACAGAATAATTTCCATTGGAAGGGACCTTCGGAGTTCATCTGGTCCATCTCCCACTGCTCAGACTAAAGCTACCTTCCAAGGTAGATCAAACTGTTCAAGGTTTGGGCCAGCTGATGTTTGGAGGCCTGGAGATTCCATGAGTTCTCTGGGTCCCTGTTGCAATGTTTGACCATTCTCTCTGTGAAGAATATTTGTATTATATGCAGTTAGAGTCTCCCCTTGCTGTCACTTGTGTCCATTGCCTCTCATTCCTTCTCTGTGCACCTCTTAGAAGAGTCTGGCTCCATCTTCCATATACTCATCTGCAATTAGATCCCACCTTCTCTTCTCCAGGGTGAAGAAACCTCAGCCTCTCCTCAAATGTAATGTGCCCCTGTCCCTTAAGCACTCTGGTGGTACTCAGACCTGATCCAGTTTTTCAGTGTCTTTATTGCAGTGAGGGCCCCAAAACTTGACACAGTCCTCCTGACTTTGGTGCCACACAGGGAGGAATGACCAAGTCCCCCAAGGTGTTGGCTATGCTTTTACTAACATAGACAGATACAGTAATCCTTCACTCCTGAAAGGGCACAATCCACATCCATACTAATGTTCCAGCTTCACTAAGAGAGACCAACAGTGGTGTGCATCACAATTGCGAAGCTTTTCTTCACAGGTGCATTTCCTCTCTGCATTTTTCAGATATACTTCTATTCTTTTGAAGTATTCCATACAGCCAAGTTTGAAGAATATCTTATCCCATACGTGTCCCTGGGAGTTGGGCTATGTGAATGCCTATCTTCGATATTGTGTGTAAGTCTTTGGAGACTGGAGTTTGAAGGAAAAACGTAATGTGGTCAACTGTGCTTTTCCTTTCTTATAACTGGGCTCAGGGAAGATTTGCATAACCTAAGACACATCTTCCTGTTTCTGTAAAACCACATGAAGGATGAAAGGCAGCTCTTTTCCATGATATCTTTAGAATCATTCTTATTCTGTAAAAATATTTTCTCATTCTGGTACAACGAGTAACCAATAAAGGAGAAGGCATGAGCAGAACACGAGAGTCAGGGGCACAGCTCCAAAGGAGCAGGAGTCTAGATTAGCTGCATCTGATGATTGGGATTAGATGAGAGTACATATGCATGTACAATTTGATATAAACCAACATGCAAGAAAGAAAACTGCCTAAAAACAGTCTAGACAAGACTAATAAATAACAGCTTTGAAGCTAATAAATTCATCTGGAATTAAGAGTCTCTCAGGTGACACAGATTTCTGACTATTATTCAGATAAGGCTTATGAGAATGACACACATAGAGGGCAGGATTTTTTTCACTTGAGAACTGAGATTTATTACACATTTTCTGCCTTTCAGAGCACCCTTATTGAGCGATTTGGGAGGAAGGTGCTGCTCTGGGGGGGATATACACTGATGTGTTCTGTGCTAGCACTCCTTACCACGACCCTGTCGCTGCAGGTAAAGATATAGCAATCTTCCGGCTACTTGCCCAGCATCAACCCACCTTTCTGGTCCTGCCTGAGTATGAATAAGTACATAAATTTGAGTCAGTGGAAGAAAAAGAGCTCTGTTATTCTCATGTATCTAACCATTTGATATCACTGGTTTCTCACTTTCAGCACCAGTTCTTCTGGCTGCACTACTTCAGTGTTATCTTGATCTTCCTATTCGTTTTCTTCTATGGAATTGGACCATGTGAGTAAGAGGGAACATTTTGTATCATATTGGCTGGCAACACAACTGGCAGGGAAAGAACAGACTCGTCCCGTGATAAAAGTCTGGAAAGAAAGGAGGAAAGGGTAGATTGGTACAAGTGGGAGAAAGAAAAAGGACACAAACACCTCATTTTTTTTTTTTTTTTGCTAATCCCAGTACCCTAATAATCTAAAATAGACTATCACTTTCTCCAGAAGGTTTAAGAAAGAAACTTCAGAATACTTTTAAAAATACTCAGCCAAAAATAGGATTCCAGGCATTGCCAGGTGAAGGGTAGTAGCCAACCCTTCATTAACTCAGTGAGTTAAGCTTTATACCTATCAACATACTTCAGGTAGAAATGACTACAGGAGCCATAAGAGGCATTAGCAAGGGCTACCAATGCAATACAGAACTGGCACCAGGAAAAGGATTCCAGCATGTACAAGGGAAACCTGAAGTCCTAAATTAGCACCTGTAGTACCTTTCTGGAATCAAGGCCTTTCAGCCTCATAGCAGAAGCCATCTGCCAGCAGGCCATATGTTCTGCCTGACATTTCCTACCATTGCCTCTGCAAGGATCTTCAGCAGGAGCAAGGTGCACTGAGGAATGAAGGAAACAAGTCTACCTTGCTTGTGCTCTGCTTTTCTTTTTCAGCTGGAGCCACTATAACTATCATGGTTGAAATCTTCAGCCAGTCATTCCGACCATCAGCCTTTCTGGTTGTTGGCTGCATCAACTGGATGGGACTGTTTGTACTTGGGATGATTTTTCCATTGATTGTTGTAAGTCACTAACAGGATTCCTCCCTCTAGGTTAATCTACTTCTGAAAGCTGACAGGGAGTTAAATTATAGCATAAATTGCAATGATAAGCAAAGCTTAGAGCTCTGTCTGAACACCAAGCCTGCTCAGGAATATCCCGGGCCTCTCAGAGAAGCAGCAGCTATACTCAGATCAAACACGGCCAGTGGAAACTCCTGGTGTGAAACTCATTTTGGTTTGTCTATTGAACAAACCTTTGAATTTCCATTAGTAAGACACAGGCCCACACCCAAGGGCAAAGAAATATAAATGAGATTCTTATTTTCCTTACAGTGTTTCTCATTTCTGCTTGCAGGATAACCTTGGTCCCTTCTGCTTCCTTATCTTTTTGGGAATCCTTGCTTTATCAGCAACTTTCATCTACCTGTACCTCCCTGAGACCAAGGGAAAGTCAATCATGGAAATAAAGGCAGAGTTCAACAAGCTGAATTTTGGAAAAAAGGAAATCTCAGTTACAGAAAATAACTTCCCTAAGGAACAGTTGTTCAGCACCAAACTCTGAATGTTCAAAGGAGAAATCTGTGTCCTTTAGAAAAGACAGAAAACAATGTTGCAATAAAAATAAAAAGGTATCATTAAAAATAGAATGCAAGGTCTTCCATGTTTCCTTTTTTCTTTCTTTCAATACAGATATGAAATTCATTACGCTAGAGTTTTATTTCTTGCTGATATCAAAACATTTTAAAGAAAATGTTGTCACTTAGCTTTAAGATCTACTGGATATAAATATTTTTAATTAAAAAAATTAAATTTAAAAAACTCACCTTTTTTCCTAATGCATTTTATAGTTCTAAACTATTTTGCAAGGGGTGCACAGGGCCCAGTCCTGCTCCAGGATCATACATACACGCTGCCCTCACAGCTCTGGAGCTGTGACCATGGGTTTAGCTGGTATCCCTTGCTCCTAGGGCTCCTGTCCAATGCCACAGACACCTGAACAAAAAGTTATTAAGCTTTCCTAGGTGAGACTCTTTAGTTTTAAGCACCTCAGTGTGAGGAAACTGCTGACAAATAGTTCAGAAAAGAGTATCTAGAAATACTTTCAACCAAATAATTTAAGGAGACAAATGGAAGGAAGGAAAGCTTAAGCAGGCTAAGTGTTCATTGGTCGTGAGACAGGAATAAAATAGCAGTCAATAATAAAATAAAATAATTGACTCATAGGCTGATAGAGGAAAAGCTGGAGATGGAATGGGAATCTGAGGAGAGAACATCCTAGCAGCTCCAGGCAGGGAGAAGGGCTGGCTGAACTGTTATTGTTGTATGTAAAAGAGCTTCAGTGGTTCCTATAAAACAAAGCACACTCTCCAGACTTCTGTGGCATCTCAGGGTCTGGTTTCCAGGCTAGTACATCAGCTTCTGGGAATTACATCAGACGTTTTCAGAAAAGAGTTTGTTTTGGAAATGTTTTCCTTGTTACATAACCAAGCTGCAAATAACGAGAGATTATTGTACCCAGTAGAAAAAAACAGGTTGTGAAGTTCATTATGAATACGGCCTAAGTTTTTCCAGGTGACCACTAACAACTGTAGTACGATTTGTGACTAAATGCTTTGGATCATACCACCTGCTTTCAACAAATCACTGGAGAAGAGATTCATGAATATTGCAGAAATCAGTTCCTCTCCTTACGGATGGAGCTGTCACTTCAGTTTGTTTCTAATGCTTTGACACAGGATACATGCCCAGCAAAGTTATTTTTGGATTTTTCAGTATTTTTGTTATTTTCACAATGTTTCGGATGAAGGAGAGCCTATCCACTAACACAGACAAGGGATGAATTAATAGCACATTTGTAACAGTTCTGTCACAGCTCATGGAAGGTTTCCATGATATATACTGCTGGGGATTTTCTGTTACGGTCTACTCCCAGAACTCACAACATGGGAATGCTGCCCTTCACGAGTGCCCGAGAAGCTCTTTGAACATCCGTGTGAGGGGAGGAAGGTTTTGCCAGGTGCCACCTTCTCCTCTGTCGGGGACCAGTGGAGGTTCTACCCAGACAGACGTTTCAGTAATGGGCCGTGGTGGGATGGCTAATGGCACTGACCTTTCTCTGACCAGTGAGAAGTTGGTTGCTTTGTGGTTACAGGTTTCAAAAGCCAGTTATGTGGCTGGATCTTCTCATCAAATTGACTTGCTTCAGAGACAGAAAGCCAACAGATTTGAAGAAGAATGATTGTACTGAGTCTCTTCCAGGCAGATTGTTTGACATCTAATAAAGCATTCCTCTTTCTCTGAGGCCAGTAGCAGAACTCAGCACAGTCAGCCTATCTCATTAAACATGCAGGAAATCAATCTCTGCCATATTTGACTGAAGTTAGCTATCTCAGAATAGTCAGAAGAATGCTTTAGGCTTGTATAAGCCTGTTTTCCAAAGAAAAGAGGATAAACCACAAATGGAGATTTATTTTTTTTTCCCTCAGCACATAGAATCACAGAATCACAGAAGGATCACATGCAAGAGCATAGTGGACTACTTCTGCAAAGTGAATGTGTTCTACCTCTCTTCAAAAAAAGAAAAAATGTTTTTATAAATCATCAATCTAGCAAACAAGTACTTGCTGTTTGGGGGAGGGGGGTTGTCAGCTGGCAGTTCTTGCATAACAGCCCCTGAATATAAAGCTAGAAGCCAGGGCTGGGATGCAGCTGGAGCAGGTTTGTGCAGCAGGGTGGAAGGGACATGGAATGGGATTTAGGAATATACAGGGAACAACAAAAATTTTTTTTGAAGAGGACACGCAAACTCCTTCGTGACAAAGGAGACAATAGGAAAGGGAGAGAGTCTAGCAGTTATGGCAGAGAGAAGGAAAGGATTAGGGTGGGCTGGAATGCTGAGCTTTCCTCTCACGGGAAATGGCACCATTTGAAAAAATCCTGGTTTTTTTTAAATTTTTTTTTTACATTACCAAAATGCTCTAAGGAGAAAATAAATGGTGATTAATATTTCAGTTTGACTTATTTTCTAACAATAACCCCTTCTGAGACAGGTGTTTGAAGGCATGTGCACACAGACATTTGGCACACAGCTCGCTGAGATGCAGGGTGTCCGGCTGGGAGAGCTGGGCTGAGGAATTGGTACCTCAGCAGGATCCCCTGTGTTCATCTGCTGTGCTCTGATGTACCTTGCACCCAAACAAGCTGTAAATGACAGCCAAGACTAATTACCCAGACAACCCCTGGTACTGGGGCTAGCTTGTTTTAGCAAGAGGGTTAATTGCTGCTGAGTTCCAGCGATGCGCTGCTAATAAACGTGGGTAATAACAGAAGCCAGATGGATGCCAAAGGAACTGATCCCTGGATTCCCCAGTGCGTGGACCTGACACTATGTGTTAGCAGCAGGGAAGACCGCAGGCTGCTCGTTAATGTTAACATAGATACTTTCTTCCAGTTTTCCTGCTATCAAGAACAAAAGTAGGATTGAGCTGTATTTTGTTTAATGAGGGGAATGTTGATCTAGACCTCGTCTGTGTCAGTTCACATTTACTCAGCAGGGGAGACTGCAGCAGGAGCCAGTGAGGTGCAAAATCTCTCTGGAATGTGAGGTTGGAGCAATGTGATTGCCAACCTCCAGTGGCATTCACTCTTCCCACACAGGCAGGGAGAGCCTGCAGGCTTGGAGGGATTCTGGGTGTACTGCAGGTCACCAGGCTTCTGGAGTACCCAACATTCCCACCCAAAACTCAAAGTCAGTAAAGACAATGCCACAAGGTTCTCTTTCCAACAGTGTACTTGGGCAGAGCATCCAGAACCCACATTCCAGTATGTGCTTGGGCACAGCAGGGCTGATGGCTGCAATTATCTACAGTGGCCAGTGTTCACTGCAAGATCACCAACTTGCCAGACCCTGAGCATTTCCGTGATTCACCCCTCTGGAGCAAATACCTTTGTGTGCCTCCTGCCCTATTTTCAGCAGTGTGCTTACACAGCAAACTTCAAACCACCCATGGTTTTTGGGGTTTTGTTGTTTTTTCTTTCATGGGGGTCCTAGGATTCACGCATGTTTGAGTACAAAAGGCGAATTTCCGCTGCCAGCCAGAGGCAGCTGCTCATGCCTGGGAGGAGCAGCTCAGCGCATGAGGTGCATCTTTCCCCCACAATTATCTCTACCCAGCTGGAGCATGACTCCTGAGCCTAAATAGCACAGTGTCCTTCTTTGGGCCCTTATCACAGCAGTGAATGTCTTGGAAAAGAATTCAAATCTATATACTAAGGTACCAACATGTGAAAGCCTTGGATGTGGTAAGCAAGACTGGAAGGAGAAAGTCTTCAACAAAAAGACAGAAGGCATAGAAGGATCTGGGCTGCAAGGTAACTTAATAAGAGCAAGAGTTAAAGTATTTGCTTTCTTGAAAGTAGTAAAAAGCATCTACAAGTACTTGGGACAGTTCTTCTTAATTATTTTATGAGCTGCTAGTCCTTTTAGCTAGGAGAACAGCCATTCTGCAATAAATGGAAGAACAGTGATGACAGTCCACATCTCCAAACGACATACCATGGGAATGTGGCTGTACTTGAAACATTCTCATCTTTGTGACTTACAGAAAGATACTTCTGAGGTCTGAGAGTGCCAAGAAGCATAGACAGGAGAAGTTCAAAAGCACACATGATAGGCATGCATCCATTTTCCTAGCAGTTCAGGTACACAAATATCTCCTGGGGTTTTCACAGCTTTTCCAAATGTGGCAAAGGAGGATAATACTCTTTTTCTTCCAACAGTACCTAGAAATACAGATCACCCCTGACCAGGGGATGTCCTTCAGTAGCTCCACAGACCTTTGTGCTATATAGTTCCTTTACAGCACTGGGAAGACAGGAGAGCAGGAGAACAAAGTCTACTCCAAATTGCTTAGTTACTTGCTGAACAAACAGCTGAAAACACCATCTGACAGGTGAGCTCATACAACTACTTGGCTGACATGACCTTACACAGGTTGCCAAACCTATTAATCCCAAGCTTGTATTCCGGTGTTTTTCTGTTAACATTCTGCTTGAAGATGTTAATGCCCAGCGAGTAGAGCAACGCTCCAGTTAAAAAGAGGAAAGGAGCAGCTGCATGAGCTGCCAAGTCCAAAAGCTGTAAAATCTGTCGTGATTAAAATGATGGAGGCTCAGTCACTATATGTACCACAAATCTCATGTGTGCACAAGCCCAAGTACAGATACAGTAACTTCATGTTGTTAAATTTATGATTTGAGTAATACGTACCAATACCTCCCCACTGTCTGTCAAAAAGCTTTGATTTAGATAGAAGCATTTCTAGTGCTTCTCCTGAATGTGTACACCAGTCTGCTCCAGAACTGACTTTGTGTTTTAAATAGAGCATCCTGAAATTGCCTTAAAACAAGAAGCAGAAAAACACTAACAGCTCCAGAATGCAAGTAGACAAGGCATTTTGGGGGGAGCGACACCTGAAAGCACCTTGCAGAATCTGCAGTAGGAAGCATATAACTTGCAGAGAGGTGGTGCAGCTCTGAGAAGTACAGAGCTCGGGGGGACAGTTTACAGCACGACCACGTGTCCTGCTGCACGAAGACCTGGCCAGCCTGCAGCACTCTTCTCTCAGCAGCTAACAGCATCTGTCTTCTCCTTCAGAATTTGTCAGCTTCTTTCAGATCAGTGCTGGCAACATGGGCTGGAACAACACCACCTTTGCTTGAGGTGTTCTGAGGTGGTGACAGCTTATTCTTCAACACTCACCATGATTTTTGAATACTGAAGTCTCTAGTTATCTGCGGTTGGCACAAATGTAAAAACCAGCAGAGCTACATGCTGCTGTTCTAACACCTTGCCTGCTGCCTAAATTAAAGTAGAGCTCCAGTGGGAACCTGTACACTTGAGAATCTTGTGTTTTTGTGGAAAGGCCCATGGCTGAGATGAGAGGGCGCTTTCTCAAATATTCTTAATAGAAGCTTCCTTTTAAAACAATGCAGTCTTCTGTTTGAACTCTCCACATAGATATGCCTTTCCTCTGTTCGTGCTGGGCAGCCTGGCCAAGTTTAAACAGATCTATCTTCACCTGATTTCAAAATGTATTTTAATGTAAGTCAAGATGTGGCTATCAATGCGGCATAAGGGCCTCCCTTCACAAGGAGGAAGAAAGGATTGCCTTTTATTTAACATGGCTGGACTGCAGCCCAGGTCCACCTTAGATGTAACTACGTGGACATCTAGCTGCTTAGCAGAAACACTTGTGCTGCTAGTGTGTCTCAGAGCTCAGAACAGGCAGAGGGAGTGAGTGGAAAATCCCACTGTCCACTGTTCCGCCCTCCCCTTTTCACCCACAGAACAATTTGCAATGACATGAAGATTAGAGCACAGCTCAACATGAGGGAGACGCACAGTGAGCCATTCCCAGATGTCAAAGTGGTGAATTATGAAAGGAAGATTTCCATATAAACATTTATTATTCAAGCCCTAGGTCAGATAATATAATTTGCTTCCAAAGTAAAACAGATTGAATACAGATTTGTTTCCTGAATCTCTTTTAAAAACAACAATATTATTTAAAAAAAATCACAATACACCTGATTTCTATTTATTTTTTTCTGGAACTACAACCCCATCTCACCCCTATTTTAAACTCAATTGTGAACATCCTGTTTTGTCCCTATCACAGCTTTGCTTTGCAGCCAACAGTTTCTAAATAAAAGCCTGTGCCTCAACCTGCAAGAAGAGGTTTCTGGGGATAACATATGGAAACCTGTCCGTGAATCAAAGCAGCACAACCAATGAAGCAAGGTGCTACCTCAAATCTAAATACAATGTATCCTACAAAATATTGCTCATTCCTACTTAAAGCCTTGCAGAGCTGAACATGGAGGAAGGAAGGCATGATGCCAGGTAGGTAGTCTTTGGCAGATTTGCTCTTGGACAGTGGTTTACGTAGCCCCCAAATGCAGCAGTCCCCGAGCTGGGGAGGCAGCTCCCTTCTCCAGAAAGCAGTCTGCATTCTTCACAGAGCCATCAGCTCCAAGAATGCCACCTCTGTCTTCTGATACTCTCTTGGCTCCTTCTCCCTGGTCCAATTGCTCATGCTCTGCTCCAATAGCTCTGCTTTTGATTGCCATGAAGTCAAGCATGTACAAGTGCAACCAGAGATTTCCCCAGCCCTTCTCTTTGCAGTCGGTCTCCAGGAAAGACTTCAGCCTGCCCAAAATCTTTTCGGAAGTCTTTCTGCTCTAGACTCCTTCTGAGTGGGGAAATGGCCTCAAGTTGCACCAGGGGAGATTTAGGCCGGACATTAGGAAATTCTACTTTTCTGAAAGAGTGGTCAGGCGCTGGAATGGGCTGCCCAGGGAGGTGGTGGAGTCACCATCCCTGGAGGTGTTCAAGAAACGTTTAGATGTTGTGTTGAGAGACATGGTTTAGTGGGGTTATTGGTGGTAGGTGGATGGTTGGACTGGATGGTTGGTCTTTTCCAACCGAGCTAATTCTATGATCCTACGATTCTATGAGTTACTTTCAGAGCATCCAAACACTGAACTGTGTGGCAACTCTGAGGCAAAGTACCATCAACGCCACCTCTACTTGTTAATAATCTTGCTTTATACTCTCTAATAAGGAATGTAAAAGCCTTTTCTTTTGTGAATGTAGCACATCATCAGAAAGATGTCTGGTACATAGCTGCAAAATATTTTACCTTTCAGCTTCCTTCATCTTCAGAAGCCATGAAAATACTGACTAAGAGTCAAGGGGATAAAACAGCATGAAACTGCAGGTGTCTCTCCATTATGTGAGCAACATGAGCCAGGCTGCTGCGTGACAGACCGTGCCGCTTCAATAACATCCTCCATTCTTTGTTCGGGGCTGTGTGTGCTCACATGTGCAATGCAGATGTATGGTCAAGCTTTCTAGCAGCTGCAGTAAAACTTTATTAAAAGTTCATGGGTCTGATTCCAGCCTGGAAATCGTCCGTGCAGAGCGGGCTCTGGCCCTGATTCCCCTCTGCCTTCCCGTGAGTCACTCCGAGCAGCTCAGGCAGTGCCGGGTGCCCTCCGCAGCCTACGTGCGCCGCATCACAGCATCACAGGGCGCAGCGGCAGGCTCGGCTCAGGCTGCCTCTCACCGCCCAATGGACTCACACCGTGTCATTTCTAGGCAAAAAAAAAAAAAAAAAAAAAACCTTTCTGCTTTTTTTTCCAATAGAAAAATATGGTATGACGATGGAAATGAAGAGTTAGAGATCACTTTCAGTTTGACCGAAGAACATCAGAGAATAATTACCATGCTCACAAGTCGAGTTTTCCCTCACATCGTGTTAAAGTTATACACACAGTTAAAAAAAAAAATGCACAAATCACTTGATTTTTCAAAAGGAAAAAAATCCCTCATGCATCAATCAGGGCTAATCTCCCCGTTTCCGCAGCAGAGCCCCGGGAGCGGCAGCCCCACACGTGCGCGTTACGGGCTGAGTGCGAGCCGCCCGGAGCAGCAGGGCCCAACTCCAGGGTGCAGCCAATAACGCGCGCTCAAAATACACTCGACATCGTAACACTGAGAAGGAATAACGGCGAAAAGCGGGAGCCGCGCTCCGGCCAGCCCCTGGCGCGGGGGGGCTGCTGCCCGTCTCTGCCCGGTGCGCGGCTCTGCGGAGGGCACCTCCCCCTCCCCGCCCCGCGGGGCGCGGTCCCTTTAAGGCCGGCGCGGCGCAGCCCCGCGCGCACTGCAAGCACCGCCACCGTCACCGCTCGCAGCGCGTCCGCTCCTCTCTGCTCGCAGCCCCACGCCGCCGCCATGCCTATGTTCACCATCCACACCAACGTCTGCAAGGACGCCGTGCCCGACAGCCTGCTGGGCGAGCTCACCCAGCAGCTGGCCAAGGCCACCGGCAAGCCCGCGCAGGTGAGGCCGGGGGGCGGGCGGGGTGCGAGGCGCGGGGCCGCTCCCCGGGGTCCGCGTGGGCGATGCGTGCCGGGGGGGAGCGCTGCGTGCGGGGCCGGGAGCCGCCAGCCGAGCGCTGCGGGTCGAGCTGTCGCGACCCGGGCAATCACGGCCCGGCAGTAGTGCCCTGCCCCGCGGCGATGGGCCGCGCTGGGAGCTGCGGCCCTGGCCCGGCCCTCCGGCCTCCATCTCCGCCGCGTGGCTGCGGTGCAAACGCAGCCTTCGCTCCCGGGACTCGGAGCCCGGCTCGGGGGTGGTTGCGGCCCGCGCTGTGCTCCCCCCCCCTCCCCCCCAACCTCAGGGGAACGTGGAGGGCGGTCCCTGAGCCCGGCACGGCGCGCAATTGTGTAATGCTCAGTGCTGTTAAATCTGGTACCTACAGCGAAGAGAGAGATGTGGATTATCCTCGGCCTGCTTTTTTTTATTGCAGTACATAGCTGTGCACATCGTACCTGATCAGATGATGTCCTTCGGCGGCTCCACGGATCCCTGCGCTCTCTGCAGCCTCTACAGCATCGGCAAAATCGGAGGGCAGCAGAACAAGACCTACACCAAGCTCCTGTGCGATATGATCGCGAAGCACTTGCATGTATCTGCAGACAGGTAGGGCTGGGATGCGATCCCTTTCATCTGTTGCTCTGAAGCTGCTTTGGAAACTTCATTTGGAAATGTAAAAAGCCAGGAATAAGTGCTTAGAAGAATACAAAGTAATCTCTTGCAGCGCTTCATGTCCAGTTAAAAGTTTGTTGCCTGCATCTTTCTCTTGAGAGTTCCTGATGGGTAAATGGCTTCCCATAGGGAAGAATACCTGAGCATTGGCAAGTGGTAGAGCTCACAGTGCAGATTCATTCACTCCTGGGGTGTGATGTTTCCTCATGGCCTGAAAGCACAAGGGAGGAGCAGTAGCAGGCTGGAGCTCACAGGCAAGTAGGAACTAGCAGGCCGCACACAGCTCCCTCGTGCACTGGCAGAGCTCTGGGGAGTGCCCGCATGCAGCAGTGACAGGCAGGAGAACCAGCGTGCTGCTACTCACATCCCCATGTTGGAAGGAAGAACCACGGGGCCAGTGTACAGGGCCCACTGCACTGAGTGTTGGTCTGGTGCACGAGACTGCAGCGCTCTGAAACAAGAGGTTGGTCTCTGGAATTCTGGATGGGCTGCTACACAAAAAGTGCTTGAGTTGCTCTCAACTGAAGAAGAGCTTGTATTTGATAGAAAGTGCAGTACCAGAGGCTCCAGGGATATCAGCTGATGGAGGCTCAGTCACACACGTTAACCAGGTTTCAGTAAAAACTTGTTTCTGGGAGGCAGGAGGCACTCTACCCTGTCCTGTAGCCTTGTCTCACTCATTGCTCACACAAACCAGTTAATAAGAGTCCTTTTTTTTGTGTATTCCTATGCCTTTTCTGCAGGGTGTACATCAACTACTTCGACATAAATGCTGCCAATGTGGGCTGGAACGGTTCCACCTTCGCATAGAGCTCTCTTTCCCGTGCCCAGAGGCTGCTCCCAGATGTCCCCTCGTGCTGCTGTTAGAGACCACCGCACAGATGGCTCTGTGCTATGTTGTGTTCACTCACAGATGGATGGCTCCTTGTTAGTGTGTTTCAATACTGCTGCTTCAACATTCCTCTGTTTTCTCTGTGTAGAAAACAAATAAAGATTTAGAAATAAGCCGTCTGGTGTGGGCTCCAGTTGGGGATGGGTGATTGTTGTGGTTGTTAAAACGAATGGAGGTGGGTTTGTTTCCACGTGTAGGACCTGACGCACCACAGCAGTTACACTGTGTGGCAGGAGTGGCAGTACCACAGGGCCGTTTTTACCTCACTGCGCTCCACGGGTGCGCTTAGGCCTCTTTGTTGCTCTAGACATCCTTAGGCCGTCCTGCCGTCAGCGCCGCGCTGTCGGAGGCCGGGCCCGCGGCCTCGAGGTTCCCTTCAGCCGCCATAATAGTTCCCGCCTCCGCTCGGCGCCATGTCGACTCCACCCTCCCCTCGGCCGCCATCTTGGCTCCACCTCCCCTGAGGGCGCGGGCTGTCCCAACCCCTCAGCGCCCCCTCCCGCCCTTCTGGAGTCTTCCGCCGCGCGGGCTCGTGACGTCATCACGGCGCGCCCCTTCAGGCGGCCATGGCGCTGTTCGCCGTCAGCAGGTGAGCGGCGTGGTGTGGCGTGGGGCCGGGGTCGGCCCCGGGAGCCGCGCCTGACGGGCACTTTCTCGGCCGTTTCAGGTACGCTGGAGAGGAGGAGGATGCGGAGGACGAGGCGCAGGAGGAGCGGGCTCGGGTGCTGCTGGAGAGGCTCCGCGAGCAGGCGAGGGCCCGGCAGCTGAGGCGGCAGCAGGAGCTCGGAGGAGCGGGGCCGGGCCCGGGGGACGAAGCCGCGGAGGGGAAGAGGAGCGCGGAGAGCGCCGCGCAGGGACGGGGCAGGCTGAGGAAGGAGCGCGCGGGCGGCAGCGCGGAGCTGAAGAGGAGGAGAGATGGAGAGCGGGGCCCTGAGGCAGGTAACAGTCACACCAGCCGCCCTCTGAGTACCTCACTGAGTTTATCCGAGAGTAAATTCTGTTATCTATATACCCCTTTTCTGACAGAAAACCCAATATTGCAAACATCGGGGATCAGTGTAGTGTAAGGGAAGGAGCACGGTCAGCACGGTTCTCAAATGCCTCCATACCACCAAAGCAATGTTTGGTTCTCATGCTTGAATTCAAGGATAAGCTTGCAAGTTGTTGGTTAAGTTCTGTGATGGAAAACATTCCCTGTATCCCTTTTCTGTAGCACATTGTGATCTGTAGCTCTGTGTTCCTGTTATCTAGATTCTGAAGGAGACACTGAACAACGGGAAGGCAGGAGTAACCTTAAAAATAAATCCTCCAAAAGGAAGAAGAGGGATGAGGAAACTGAGGGGGCTGAAGAAGGGAAGAAAGAGAACGGTGAAGGAGCAGAAGGAAACCAAAGCACAGAGGAGGAGCTACCCTCAGCAGCCTTGGGGGAAGAAGCACATCCACCACCTTCCAGCTTGGCAGTTCTTGGAGACTATGACAAAAAGCCTGTGCAGAAGGTAGCTGCTTTGACTGAATTTTGACGACAGCTAGGAATGAAAAGGCAACTTACCAGCATGCATTTAGTCTATGGCTTTGCCTGTTTGGTGGCAGAAACACTTTGTTACTCTCTTTTTCTCTCACTTCAGGTCCAGCCCTTCTTACCACATTGGCTTGCTCAACCCAAGCTAGTGCAAAAACGTATCAAAGAGAATCTAATTCCAATTAGGGATGTCCCAGGAATTCATCCCAAGCTGCTGAAAAAGCTGCAAATGAATGGAATAGAGTCTTTTTTTCCAGGTACCTTGTTAGTGCTCCTTTTTCTCTAAACTTGGTTACGTATTTCCTTCACTCTGTTACTGTATATTTTATGTAGTCAATGAGATGAAGCATAAAACAAAAGCAAGCTTAATGCGTTAATGAAATAAGTTTTTAACCTTTACTTTCATAACATTACGTATGCTAGTGATTGAAGGCTATTATCTGGTCATAAATGCCACTACACAAAATGTATGTTTTGATGTAATAGCTCAGAGCAGCCAAAAGAGGGAGATCTTGCTTTTGTCGTTCCATTTTTTCTATTTAGCTCTCTGGCTGCTAAACCGTGCAGGTAAAGCAAGGTTGCTGGTTGGCTAGGAGTAGCCATGGCACAGGGAAAGAAGAGAGTTCACAGGTGGCAGTCAGAGCTGTTGTTTGTACAGGACTGTTTGCTTCAGTCCTTGCATACTCTCTTGCAGCAAACTTGAATGACTCCAGAGCCTATGGAAAGTGTTTGTTTTGCTCCTTGGCCAATAATACTGATTTGCCCCGATGCATATTTTGTGATTATGTAAGAGTTGTTTGTACTTCAGAAAAAAATGGATGCTCACAGACAAGTATCCATGGGTTTTAAATCTGCCCAGTGCCATCCTAACATGAATACAACAATATGGACGTGAGTTGAAAACAGAATTTAGCAGAGTAACATCTATTCTGAGCATTAGAAATAGCTGAATTCTTGCAGAAGGAAATCTCTGCTCTCAACGCTAAGCTAACAAATTAAAAAGACCTGGGGAAGAAACAGCATGTTTACTGGTTTTAATTCTTCCTGTCTTATGTCTGTACAGCAACAGCACAGATGTGGAAACAGGTTCATTATATAAAACATTGATTTCCTAGATAAACTAGTCTTAGTCTAGTTAATTAACTCCGTGAGTAATGTTTGTTTCCATTTTTGTTCAGTTCAGGCAGAGGTGATACCTGCTGTTCTCCAGAGTGCATCCAATGGATATTTGATGGGGCAGGGAGGATACCGCCCCAAAGACATCTGTGTCTCAGCACCTACTGGCAGTGGTAAAACCCTGTCTTTTGTCATACCAATAGTACAGGTGAGTTTATTACCAGCGAAATACCTGTATGGAAAACATTGAGGTTGCTTTTGTTCAAGCAAAATTTGAATTTAAAAGTAGGTGAGAAAGCCAGGAAATTTGTGAATGCAAATCAACAGGGTTTTCTTGTTCAGAGCTATCTGAAGGATCTGCATGAGTCCACTTGTGCTCCCTACTCTTTCACGGACAGCTGATAAAGCATGAGGAGTTGAGAGGATGTGGGGAAGTAAAACAGAAACGTAAAACTCGGGGAGGATGTGCCAAGCCTATCTCTTCTCATTAGCTTAAAGAAACTCCTTCACACCCCATTGCTGTCAGGGGCTCATTTGACCTTTGTTTTTACAGGTTTTACTGGATCGGGTAGTTTGCCAAGTACGAGCTCTGGTTGTTCTGCCCACTAAGGAATTGGCACAACAGGTATGGAGCTCTTCACCTTTCTTACTGGGCTGAAAGAAGGGCTAAAGCAGTAAATATTTGCATGGCTGTTCAAGCAAGCAGGCTGAATACTCTGTCAGTGGGATTGATGCTGTTAATGTAAAGTGTCAGTTTCACTGATTTTCTTGCAGTTAACGAAGCCCATTTCTTTACAGGTGAGTAAAGTGTTCAACATTTACACCGATGGGACAGGTCTGAAGGTTGTATTGATTACGGGGCAGAAATCTTTCGCAAAGGAGCAGGAAATGCTTGTCCAGAAAAAGTAGGTTAAATGGTCTTTTGATAAGGTTTTTAGAGATTGTAAACTCTTTAATTTCTACAAGCAGAGGTGAAAATACAAAGTGTTGTATCGCATCATCGTGCAGTAAGGGTTTTGGGTAGTGGGTTTATATGCTGGACACTGGTTCTGTTTTTGCCCAGGCTCCTGCTAGGATTCCTTCTTGTGGTTGTTACGTTTTTAGATTTTTAGGGCTCTTCACCAGCTAAGTAGAATGCAGGCATTTACTGTGTGCCCACAGAAACAAATGACTGTTACAGGTTTTTGCTGCAACTTTTCTGAAGTGCTTTTTCTGAAGTGCAGTGAAGAACGTTACTTTTGTTTGCTGGTAGATTGCGTGTTTGAATTGTATTACTTGAAGTGAAAGACCATTGGGAAAATCCTTCTCACCAAGGATCTCTGTTATGTGCTTTACAGTGTAGGGAGAAACTTACTGATGAGCTGCTTGTTCTTTCAGAGTGACAGGTTACTGCAGCCTTGCTGATATTATTGTGGCTACACCGGGGCGGCTCGCAGATCACATTAGCAAGACCGCAGGGTTCAGCCTGACGCAGCTTCGCTTCCTGGTGAGTCAGCTCTGCACATCTCCCATTGCAATGCTCGGTCTGTTGGGTCTGTAGTTCTTGCTTTGTTCTTGCATAGTGCATAAATATATCTCCATTAGAACTGTTGTATGTACTTGGTCTGTGCTTTAGACTGCTCAAGCAGCTGTCCTGAGATGAGAAGTTCTATTCCAGCTCGTAACACTTACTTCCCCTTGCAGACACAAACTTGGAATAAAGCTATGCTGTTTAAAAAATAAAGTTGGTTGGTTTTTTTTTTCAAGTTTGATTATCAGAATTTCATGTTAATTCCACCATACTGGAGTCTGTACAGAGACATAACTGCCATCTTAATTAGGGTTTGAAGAGTTTTATCTCTTAAATACAACCATGTCTTTGCATAAGTGCAAATGAATTGGTGTGTAGTTTGAGTGTCAGGTTGGCTACTGAGCAACTGAAACGAAAGCAGAATTTCAGTTTGGGGATAGAAGTGTCTGCCTTCATTCAAGGAAAGATGGGCAAAGAGAGAATTTCTGTTGACTAGAAGCATCCATACATCTTGGATTCTGGCTCGCTGTTACAGATTAAAAAAATAACGCTGCCAAGTTGAAGATAGTATTTAACAGGTAGTATTTTTTGTCTGTGTGAATTCAGATCATAGATGAAGCTGACCGTATGATTGATGACATGCACCAGAACTGGCTGAACCAAGTCGTCAAAGCCGCGTTCCGAGCAGAAAATGATGCTGGTTCTAACACACTTTTTCAGAGGACCAAACCAGGGCCTGTAACAGCAGCTAGGTAAGCTGTAAAATGCATTTCTTTGAACTGTTTGCAAGGATATTCAGAGAAATGTCTGCCACAGTAAGGCAGCTGCTTCTTCAAAGCTTGAAAAAGCAGGCAGTGAACAGCTGGTATTAAAGGATGCCTTTTAGACTGAAATCCAAGTGTTGTCTTCTTCAGGCATTCCTTAACTAGACTAAAACAGCATCAAAAGAGTGCACAAATATTGCAAGTCTCTGAATCATTGACACAGCCAACAGTAGCATTGCCCTCTGGCGAGCTGAGTAATTTGAAGGAAAATGCTGAACCGTGTCTCTGCAGCTGCTCTTTTCAAATAGCATGACAGAAATGCATCAGAAACTGAGATCAGCAGCGAAGGAAGGAAGTGACTGGGATTGGGGCAGGGGTGACTGGAGCGCAGGGATGTGTGCCAAGGTAACAGATGAGGGTTGTGCAATTGAATTGAGAATGCTGATCCAGATCCATCTGTGAACTGCACTGTCAAACAAGAGTGGGAAAGATCCTACCAGAAGGGCCCAGAGCGGGAAAAGGGTGTCAGAAAAATTAATTACTTCCCTCATAACATCATCTGAAAGCACATGTGGGGGAATTCCTTTGCCCTATCCTCAAAGTTCAGTTTCCGTATGCTGTTTCTTGCAGCTGCTGTTACCCTCAGATACCCTTACAGAAACTGCTGTTTTCAGCCACGCTGACCCAGGACCCAGAGAAGCTGCAGCAGTTGGGCTTGTTCCAGCCTCGCCTCTTTACTTCCGTCTATTCTGAGAAAAAAACACTCGGAGATGGAACAGAGACTGAACGAGACGCTGAAGAGAAGTACACGCTCCCTGAGGGGCTATCGGTATGGTATTAATTCTCTTGCAGCCATAAAGGTAACATATTTGGTCGCTGTTCGGAAAAAATAAGGTGATTGAATAAATTGCACTGCAAGATTAGTTTAGCTCTGGGGCATCTAGTTACGTTTGTAGCCTATGAAGAAATATGCCTTTTCTTTGATGCCTTGTATGACAGAGATGCTGAAAGAAAGTGGCTTTGGGAGTATTCACGATTCCAAAGAGCTCTGCCTTCACACATCTGTTTTCTCATTACTAAGTGTTTATTTGGTTAGGACTGGAATTCTTTAAAATTAAACTCTTCATATGGAATTAAGTTTGATTGCAGAAGAGAGTGGGGATAAGTAGTAATGTAGCACTTCTCAACCATCCACCTCAAGTTACATTCTACATACGTATGTATAACATGCATTTCAAGGCATGTGAGTACAGATCAATCTGCAGACAAGAAGGCAGTGCGTGTTGTTACTTGCCACAGAGAAGTGAGAGCACTAGAACAACAGAGGTCTCCTGCCTCTGCCTTGTGCTGTGTTGCTGTGACTTGTTCTAACGGGGGTTGCATTGTGGGATCTGGTTTTGTTGCTGTTAATTGCAAAACATCCAAGCCCACTAGGTCAGGGACAGGTAGTAAGTTTCAGGGAAGACAACTTTGGCAAGAAGTAATTCTGTCTCTAAACTTCTTCCCTAACGGCTGCAGCAAAGTTATGTCCCTTGTGACCTGAATTCCAAGCCTTTGCTCCTCTTGCATTTCATGCTGACAAAGAAGTTTACCCGTGTGCTGTGTTTTACCAACTCCAGAGAGGCTTCTCACAGGTGAGCATATTCATGAGGTCATTTGGCAGATTCCTGCTGTAGTGGTGTTACAGAGTTAGGTAATGGAGTGACAGTCTCTGTGCCATTCGCCTGCAGATTGTTCCTGCTTGTTCAGGCTTTTGGTGGAATCACTGTGGCTGAATTTTCTTCTCGGTTGCCTCCAAGTGAGAGACAAAGAACCATGAAGGAATTTGAACAAGGAAAGATACGACTGTGAGTATCTTAAATGAGTTTCCTGTAAGTCTCAGGACGTATACTATTTCTAGTGTGAAAAGCTCATTAGAATCAAGAGGATATTTAAACAGAGTTCCCCTGTAAAACAGAGCATGCAGGAATCAGCTTAAAAAATGGGCATGGGACCTGGCCCAATTGCACTGACAGACAGGTTTACTTCTGTCCATAATTTTGATTCACTTTGTGATGTTCCTAACTGTATTGGGAGTGCATCTATGGTATGTCCCCAAAAAGAAAGTAAATGTTTATTTTCTGGATTTTCTTTTTGTCCAAACCCTGTATTGAAATTTTTCCTTGATCACTGGCAGACACCTCACTGTCTGCATTCAGTACCTTTAGGGAGTGCTCAGATGCTTGCAGGATTGTAACCTCTGGTGTGCTGGGAGTTGCCTGGCTCAGTGTTGCATGCTTGGAGAACCTGGAAATGCCCTGTAGCTTTTCATGTATAACTGTAGTGGCACTTAGAACAAACAGCTAACACCAGTTACACTGTGTGATTTACAGTGCTGTGTTAATGCTTAGAGCTCAGGGGCTGACTGCTTGGTTTAAGCAGAAATTAGCAGTAGTTGTGCTGTGTTCAGTTGTTCTGTATGTGTTTGTGCAGTGGCAGAGACGTTATCTGAAAACAACTGTATGTACATTTAAAACCAGGTTAATCAGCACGGATGCCACTGCTCGAGGGATTGACATTAAAGGAGTGAATTGTGTAATAAACTATGACACACCTCAGTTCATCAGGACATATGTTCACCGGTAAGACAAGCAGGAACAAAAGGAAGATGTTTGAGCTTGGTGTTCTCTGAAATACTTAGCATAAGCAATGTGCACTTAAAAGGAGTTCCAGCTATGGATTTTTAAAATTTCAATATACAACTGACTTTTTAAATCAGAACCTAATTCGTAGCATCGTGAGAGCAATGTAGTATTAAAACAGAAATCCAGCACCCTGTTATATAAAATGTATTTTATGGGAGGTAGAAACATTGTCCTGGACAGCATCAAGTTGGGTTTCCAGTTGTTTAGAACGCTGCAGAGGTTCAGCAGCTGTCAGTGAACTCTGGAAATGTTCATGCTTTGTAACACGTGGCTGGCCCTGTGAAACATGAAAATCTAGACTTTCTCCTAAACCTGGAGAGTTTCACAGTCAGACTCCTGAAGCTGATAATGCCAGAGACTACTGCACGACTGAACTGACTTGATGTTCCTTCTGATTTCAGTGTTGGAAGAACAGCTCGTGCAGGAAAAGCAGGCTTAGCTTTCAGCATGGTCCTCAGAATCCAGGTGTGTCATCGGTGTAAGATTCATTTGAGAAGGAAAGTGGAGGACTGTAAGGAACAGAAAGTTCATATTACTTCTTACCTTCTCCAGTCAGCTGTGTTTTGTACTTGGAAAATTTTAATTCAGTCATTCCACAACAAGGCAGAAAATCCCCAGATGTGCTCATTTTCCAGCTGAGAGACAGCAGGGTGCCCCTTGTAAGGGGAGGTACTCTTGCTTCTTTTTCTACTGTGTCTGTTCTGTTGTGCAGGAGCGCAGGTTTCTGCAGATGTTGAAGGATGCCGGCATTTCAGACATGAAGCAGCACTTGGTCAAGGGCAAGTTACTAAAGCCATTGGTGCAGCAGTATGAGGAGGCTCTGTCTAAACTTGAGAAGACAGTCAAGGTAACTGCAGGAGGGAAGAAGAGCAGAAAACGGGGAAGAAAATTAAAAATTCTGAACTACAGTTTATGGAGTTCATTGCAAGTCATGACAAGCACAAGTATTAGTATCCTGGGTCCTTCTCTTGAACTGAGACATCTGTTTTGGTGTGAAGGAATTGCATCATTGAGTGCATCATGATGAAGTACTTGGAAATAGTGGGGAGGAGAGAAGGAGGGTTTTCTGTTAAAAGAAAGCTGGACGGTATTTGTGGTATCCCCTTTCCTATTCTGGCTTTGTCTTTGTCTCTGAGGCCTGGATTTTGGCAGCTTCCCAGAGGAAAGCAAACAAAATGCAGATTGAGCCTTTTGTCATTCCAGAGCTTCAAGATTGTAACTTGGAGCCGTGCAGACCAGAAGTTGGGTACTTCAAGCCAGGAAGGCATTTCCTGCAGACCTTTACACACCAGTAGGAAAGCTGAGAGCTTTCAGAGAGAAGCAGGGTAGCATTTGACTTGCCGGAATGGTGGACAGGGGATCCATAACAGATACTTTTGTGCTGTATGATTTGAGCCAAGTGTTCTGCTCTTTTCTTTGAGGACTCTTGATAAAACCTTTGTCCTTGAATAATTATGATTTTGAATTTCAGATTAGGAATGTTAGAGAACTGGGGCAGGGCAGAAAAGATCGTGATACTGTTACGTTGCTGCCCAAAGTCCCTTCTGCATGGCCTTGGGGCAGGAGCGTTGCCAGTCACCTTCTCAACTTTAATTTTGAACAGGGCGAGCGAGCACAGAAACGAGTCTGAGTGAACGCAAGCAGAGGAGGTGGTGTTTCGTGGCACTGAAGATACCCAGCACAGTAACAAGGAGATGTGGTTCCTGAGCTCAGTGGTCGTCTCCTCAAGCCTTATCTTGTCCCAAGTCAGCTGTTAACGGCCTCAGTCCCATTTCAAGGGTGCAGGAAACAGGGTTAATTTACTGGTTTTTGAGAAGTAAATGCGATTGTTTGGAAGAGGATTTTGCATCATTACCCAACTGGCGTATGGAAAACTACCACCAGCGAACAGGAGAGCCATGCTCTTGGTCATGGGCCTGATGGAGCTGCTGCTCACTAGAGGTGTGGGTTGTGCCTTTCTTGCCTCTGAAATGGGACAGCTCAGTTCTGCCACATTGTACAAGGAGCTCTATCCTCATGGAAGCATAAAAATGTATGCAATGCATTGCCTGGAGCAGGATGCCATTCAAAGAACCGTTCTAGGTTGAATGAACTGCAACTTTTAAATAAATAGACACTGTATTTTGAAAAGATTTTATAGATACTATTTTAAAGTTTCCAGAGTACAGAGCTGATAGCAGTGGATTTTTGGTTGTACCGCTCTGTGTCTTTGTCATTTCCTTGCCTGCATTGTTTCCTTTTCAGTACTAGGGGTAGCAGCAGCTACACTGTTACTGTTAATGCAGACTAAAACATCTGGCTCGCGTGAATTTAAAAGCCATAACCCTCTATTTGCCACTGGTATTTCTAGCTGTCCCTGACAGGCTTAGAGCTACCCTGAGGCTGTAGCCTCCACCTGCCCTGGGAGAGCTGCAGGAAGTGGCCCAGCTCTGGCTTTGGTTGTTTTGTAGAACAATATAAATGCACACCATCACTGGCAATACAGGGCTGGAGAAAAATAAAAGGGAGGGTGCTGGAAAGCTTGGAGGGATGGAAGTGAGGAGCAGCGGTTGCGTGCTGTAAGCAGAGGAGCAACGTGTGATTGTCACAGCAGCGGGTCCTGCTGCTTGGGTGCTCTACCTGTCTCTTATCAAGTTGGTGCTGCTTAGTGCTGGAGTAGGAGACATGTACAGCCCTTACACCAGAGCTGCGAGCTCCCATGAACGAACCTGCCCGGGCACGGCATCCCATTAACCACCTGCCTCCGTTTCTTATCATTAAGTGATTAAGGGCGGTGATTAAGCCGGATCAGGTCCTAATGGCACGCGGCAGAACTTCGCCCTGAGGGTCCCGGGGAGCGGCTCCACCACCGCCACCACCTTCGGTCCGGTTCGGTCCGGTTCAGTTCGGTTCAGGCGGTGCGGAGCGGAGCCGGGTGGGAACGGGGCGGGAGCTCTGGGGCCGCCCCGCGGTACTGCCCCGCCCCAGCCCGGCGTCTGCGGGACAGAACGGGACGGGAGCGAGGGAGCAGCAGCAGCAGCGGCACTAGCAGCAGCAGCACTAGCACTAGCAGCAGTAGCATGGGGCTGGAGCTGGAACTGTACCTGGACCTGCGCTCGCCGCCCTGCCGGGCGCTCTACATCTTCGCCCGGTGCAACAACATCCCCTTCGAGTTCAAGCACGTGGAGCTGATGACGGGTGAGCGGGGCTGGAAGGGGCCGCTGCCCCCGGGTAGCAGCGGGCACGGAGCTGAGGCAGCGGGCGGGGGGTCCTGTCCCGTAAGGAATCCCCGGTTCTTAGGGGGCGGTGCCGGTGCCCGCGTCCCCCTGCCGTGCTGTGGTTCTGCTGAGCTCTGTGCGAGGTCTTTGAAAACAGCCCGTCCTCAGCAGAAAATGGGGGACAGGAAAAGAGACGTTGTTCTGAGAAGTAACGCTCCTCGGGGTGCGCCGGCTCTGAGGCCGTGCCTCGGTTGCCAGCAAGAGATGGGAAGCGCAGCCGTGTGCGGGGACGAGCCCGGCGTGGGGTTCGCCCCTTCGAAGTAACTTCCCCCCGAAGCGCCGTGCTGCGGAACGCAGCGGGCAGCGCGGGGCGGCCCTCCCCCGGGTGTTGCATCGGGGCACGGTGGGATGAAGTCACGCTGACAGCGCTGGGAGAGGCCTGGGAGATGGCGAAGGCAGCGGGAGGGTGAAGTGCAGCAGACAGAATGGGAAAGCTGAGGGCTGCAGGGGGCAGGAGGGCTTTTGTTTGTTCTAAAACCAACGCGCAGCGGGTGGGAGCCTGCCGGAGAGGTATCGTGTGTTTTCACCGGAGGACCCCTGGAGATCTGTATCTTTCTTTGCAAACCGCCTGTCAGCCTTTCCAGTGCTCTGTTGTGAAATTCAGTGAATGCACTGGGCTTAAAAACAACGCAAGATGAGAAGGCTTCCGAGGCTCAGCTTGACAGAGAAACAAGAGAGGCTCCAGCTTGTGATTACAGAAACCTCTGGGTGTTGTGGTTTCTTCTCTGGGTGTTCCCCTTCACGCCTTGGCTGCTCACTGAATGCGCTTGATGCTGCCTTCCTGTCTCAATAGGAACGGATTGCAGCTGGGGTAACAGCCCGTACAGTGTCCTTTCCCTCCTTGCCAACGAATGGTTGTGGTGAGATGTTGATCCAAATGACAAGAGGCTGGCAGGCAAGCAGTGAGAGCACGAAGAGGAATGGAAAAACTGAAAGAGAATTACTCACAAACCGGGTTTGCCAAGTTCTGGGAAAATAAACCTTTTCCAGAGCATCTCCTGGGACACAAAGATTCCCAGGTGACTCACGCAGAAGGGCATGACAGGGGGTTAGGCATGAGAGAAATGTGACTGCAGAGGTGCACGTGTGTGACTGTGAAGCCAGGGGCTGGGAAGAGGCTGGCGTGAATGAAGGTGTCTGGGCTGGGGTCTAGAGGTAACGGAGCACGCTAGGACTCCCAAGGAACAAAACACCTCTGGTGGGCTTAATGTCTGCCTGCTTTTCAGACCTAAAAGACGGCTTAAAAGCAAACCTGGATCTGTATTTGCTCTGATATATGATAAGGAAAACTCCCACAAAGAAGTCATTAATATGTTTGTAATAAGATTCCCATGACTTTATATGGAATCACAGGAATTTGTTTCCTCTAAACAGAGGGATAAAAAGAGAATTTAATATGAATGTTCTTATTTTCCAGGGAAAAAAAAAAAATCCTTTCTTTGTCACTGTCCTTGTGGTTAACCCTCTGTGGCACTGAGATCCCTTCCCCCAGAGCTGCTTGGTGTTTGTACCCCGGCAGGTACCTCCAGTCACAAACTTCAGGCTGATACCACCTTAAGTTGACAAACATTGCTGGTATGAAAGGACTCTGAACCCTTCTGACCTTTGTCAAGAGGTTGTTCTGGTATGCAGGCAATAAGCAAGCTGACAGAAGGCAAAGGCACAGCCTACCCCTGCAGTACAGCACCGTGTTTGTACAGTCAAAGCCAGAAATTGTCCACGTGTTGCCCATGGACTCCTCAGCTGTTCCCGGGTGGGTGCTGAGCAACACTGATGAGAAAAAATTTCTCATTTCCCTCAGGGCAGCATAGGACCGAGGAGTTCAGGAAGGTGAACATACTGATGAAAGTGCCCGCACTGAAGGATGGTTCCTTCACCTTAGCAGAGAGGTAAGGCACCAGCAGGCTCAGTCCTCTGCTGAAGAACTGTTTGTCCTGATGCTTGGATTCGGCCAGTGTACTCTTGGGTCTCTGCTGGGACTCCAGCCCAATCAGTTGTTTGCGTCTTTCAGCTGGTATGTAAAATAAACCTGTGTTCTAAGGCAAACTTCCTTGTAATCACCTCAGACAGCATTGGCTGTGAAAACTCGGAGCTGCTGCTTGGAGCTAGCTTCCATGCAGGCAATGTTTCTGAGCTAAGACACCTGCCCCTACGTCCTTCTGCTCTCTGCCTTCAGCTGGGGGCTGCAGTTCAGTGCCATAGATCTGTCAGAAGGCACCCGGCAACGCAAAGCTCTGAGTTGGTGTGAATTCATTCTGTGGTTCACGTGTGCTCTAAAGTGTCTGCAGGCGAACTACGGCACAGTGAGGCAGACGTGGCCCTGCTGGTGATGCATCATCGGTGATGATCATTGCTGTCCCTGAGCAACCAGCAAGCCAGCACAAACTCTGCCAAGTGCTGTGACCACCCAACGATTACACGCCCTCACTTACACCTGACTTACATTACATTTGTATGGCTGCTCGCGCAGCAGTGCAGTATGTGGAAAAAGGAGAGAGGACGAGGTGCTTTCATCTCTGCTTACGACTCACTGGGCTGTCCTGCTCTCTGGCAGCATTGCGATCCTCCTGTACCTGGCGCGGAAATTCAAGACTCCCGATCACTGGTATCCCTCTGACCTGCAGAAACAGGCCAGGGTTGATGAGTACCTGTCGTGGCAGCACGCCAACATTCGTGGGAAGGCAAGCAAGCTGTTCGTAAGTAAGGTAAGAAAGACCGTCCTACATTGAAAACTGAGAGTGCTGTGGGCCAGGAAGTAGCCCTCTGTGTGCTGGGGCTTTCTACGTGAACGTACAGGCCAGGTGACAGGAACAAGCCTAGAGCTGGGATTGACGTGGCTGCTCAGTAGGGATGGATCCCTGCACACATGGAGCGGTCTGAATCCTTCATGCCGTAGCCACAGCTCTGGAGTCTGTGGGACTCGTTCCTTGTAGATGCAGACCGAGCAGCGTGCGTGGTAAATCTGCCCTGTGTGAACAGCAAGCAGCAGGCACAGCTCCCTGCCTTCCGCCCAGCTTCACGGAAAGAAAGGACATCCACTGGAAAACAAAATGCAGCTGTTTAAAGATGACGCAGCCTTCCCTTGAGAGAAGACTGGCGTGGTTGAAATTTCAGACTTTCTAGGGAGGAGACGCAGATGGGAAGCAAAGTTGGTCACTGATATTAATCTGTTCAAGAAGCTACCAACAACAGCTGTTCTTGGGCATGGCCGCTGAGGGATCCTTAGAAGAAGGCAGTTTGAGGCCTGGACTGCATTCAGAGGGAAACATGTAAAAAGCAATGTTCTTTCTTCTCCTTGCCAGGTGCTGGTACCTCTCCTTACAGGCCAGGCTCTGCCTCCAGAGAAACTGGAAGGTGCTATCGAAGAGCTGAATGTTGTCCTGAATCAGTTTGAGGAGAAGTTCTTGCAGGACAAGCCCTTCATTGTGGGCAGCCACATCTCCTTGGCGGACCTCGTAGCCCTGGTGGAGCTCATGCAGGTGAGCATCGATCGCAGTGCTGTCGGATGGACCAGCTGGGCTGTGGGCAGCAGCACCATCTCCGTAGGACAGATATTTCTCTCCACAGTTCACCCTTTAGTGGAATTAAAACTTGTTCCTTTTTGACCACAAGCAGAACTGAGTTTGCTAGGGAAATTCCCTTTCTAGAAGTTTGGACAAAATTTCTATTTTCTGGTATTTCTTCCAGGAAAAAAAAGAGGTTGAATTACAAAGTAGACAGAGGAGGATGAAGGAGAAATTGAAAGAACAGCTCTTTTACTTAGGTCAGGAATTCAGGAGAGAAGCTAAACTGCATTTGTCTTGAGGGAGCTGAATGTATGGTGCTCATTAACTTGTGCTTTGCCTTTTGAGCAGCAGAGCAGGGACTCCTCACCCTCCTCCCTAGGCAGAAGTACTGAAGCGCTGTCTGTGTTGTCTAGGAGTAAAGCCACCTTCTGTTTTAGGGGAGAATATATCTATTTGATTTTCTCCAACTACCAGGATCAGTATCATAAACTGAGCTACAGAAATTACAGATATTTGGAGGAGACATGTCGGTGTGTATGGACCTCTGTGTTCATAACGTGGGTCTGCCATGGCTGCACTTGGGCTGCAGGTCCTAGCAGGGCGAAGCAGCTGCTTCCTGTAGGTTTAAGAAGCAGAGATGAACTCCACCTAATGAACTCCATGACTTTGTTGCCTCAAGCGAGAGGCACATCTGTGCTTTGTTCTGTTCCCAGCCCTGGCAAACACCTGGGCTGGCTGCTGGCAGGGAAGCCTCATGCCCAGGTTCTGTTGCTCTCTCTGCAGCCTGTCGCTTCTGGCTACGACCTCTTTCAGGAGAGGCCGAAGTTAGCGAAGTGGCGCAGTCGTGTGGAAGAAGCCCTGGGGAAGGAGATCTTCCAGGAAGCACACGAAGAGATCCTGAATATGAAGAACGTGACTGCTGATAAAATTGCACCCGAGCTGCTGGAACACTTCAAGCAACTGCTCTTAAAGCAGGTCAACTAGAATTGAGGGTGTTACACTCCGATTAAAATGAATTGTTTTGTGGAGGCCTTTAATAATATTTCAATATTTCCTCTAATAATCATACAAAAGCTGCATTCCACAAACTGCATTTCCATTACAGTCTTTCTGCAAGTTGGAAGGGAAGAAAACTACATCTTAAACAGACGGCGGCGAGCCAGCCCTTGTCTGGTGCCCCTGCCTGGGGAGGGTGAGGGAACACCTGGCCACTAGAGGCTGCTGCGCTACCGGTCAGAGCAAAGGGACCCTGGGAGCAAGGAGGCTGTGCAAGTGTTCAGGTGAGAAGGATGGGCTGAATCCCACGAACGAGGATCCCCAACAACAGCCTTATGCCATCATCTACGTAGGTTATGCACAGTTGGGAAAAGCCGATTTTCTAGGTGAGACCGCTGCCAACCACGTGGTCGCCTTCCTCAAGCTATATTGGTGCTCCGTCCCTTCCCCAGAGCTGCCCTGGCAGCTCCATGGAAAGCATTTAAACCAGGTTCCCTACTGCTGAACATTGCTGTGGCTGGGCCTGTACCGCGGGCAGAGGGAGCTGTGGTGGTCAGCCTCAGGGCAAGCGGAGTGCTTAGCAAGTGAGCTAACTAATGCTGAAATAACGTTCGTGTTCCACTACTCTTCTGTCATGACATATTCTCCAGTAAAGTTTATCATTACATTTGCAATGCGTCCTAGCTGTGTTTGGATTTGTAAACAGTTGGCAATTTGGAAAGGAGCAGCCACGGATTCCTTACACACCGTGGTTCAGCTCCTTTCATAACCCCTTCGCTGTGTCCCCTTGTACTCCTCTTGCCTTCCTGTCCTCTTCCTGTTTCTACCCTTCCATTTCCAGGTAAGAACTATGGTTAGTCCCAGTTTGCAGAACTGTTTTTTCCTCCTTGTCTGGCACTGGTTTTAGCTGGAAGTCTGCCTGTGCTGTGGTCTGCCAGGTGGTTACAGCGCCTGCTGCGATGGTTGTGCGGTACAGGGGGTGTGAGATGTCTGCCACGTCAATGCTAGTCAAGTGACAGCAGTGCTCAGAAAAGGTGAAAGCAGCTGCTCAAACCAGTCTACGCACCCTTCCAGCTGGACCTGCAGTTCTGGGGAACAAGCCATCTGTCTATTCTGTATTTGAGTTTCCTGAGTAAACCTGCCCTCGAGGTCAATAGGGCGTCAGGAACCAGAGCTTGCAGTGCGCGTCCCTCAGCTGCGAGCTGCACCAGGCAGATCAATCCTCTTTCCGGACTTCAGCTTGCAGGATATCCTAAATGTCAGTAGTGAAAAAAGCAGGTTGCCCCCAAACTCTTTCGGTTTCTGCGCTGACACAAGCAGAGAATAACTTGTTTTCTCTAATTTTTATTGCCTCATTTGTTGAGGACAGCCTACTGCACTCTAGCCAGCAAACTCAGTAACTTGCTCTGAGTATTTGCATTGTTGCCACCTGGCCAGTAACCGCTGTAGGTGCTGCACTGCTGCTCTGCTGTAGCAGCTTCCCTGCAGTGCTAAGCCTAATGAAAACAGACTGTTTATGCCATGCTGCCAACCACTTCCTTTCTTCTATAACCTGCAGCTTACCACATCCAGCTGCCTGGGCTTCACTCAGAATAAAATAGGTCCCTCCTTGCTGCCACCTTTAGCACTGTTTGTGTGACTTCAGACTCCTCCAACTTCTCTCTCTTTTGTAGAGAGCAAACTTCCTATCACTAGCATAATACATCCTCACCTTCTGTTCAAGTAGAAACAGAGTGGGGATAATCAAAACCAAGAGCCAAATCAGACAGACCTCAAACGGAGCTTGTTAGCAGAGCCTTTCTTCTTATGTATTTCCCAGCAGAATCTCAAGATAGGGCTCTGTGCATGCAAAACCGCTGCGAGCCAAAGCAAATGCAGGACCTGCCGCTTGGTCTTGTTGAAGCTCATCCTTTTGGCCTCAGCCCAGCAATCTAGCCTGTCCAAATCCTTCTGTAGGGCCATCCTACCCCCAGGCAGATCGACTCCCAGTTTGGCATCATCTGCAAACTTACTGAGGGTGCACTCAATCCCCTCATCTGGGTCATCAATAAAGACCTCTGGGCCTGTCCCTCCAGCCAACTCTTTACCCAGTAATGAGTGCATTTGTCCAAGCCCTGGGCTGCCAGCTTCTCCAGGAGAATACTGTGGAAGACAGTGTTGAAGGCTTTGCTGAAGTCTAGGTAGACCACATCAACAGCCTTTCCCTCATCCACCAGGCAGGTCTCAATCACAGGAGATCAGGTTGGTCAAGCAGGACCTACCTTTCATGAACCCCTGCTGTCTGGGCCTGATCCTCCAGCTGTCCCGCACATGCCCTGTGATCTCACTCAAGATGATCTGCTCCATTACTTTCCCCGGCACCGAGGTCAGGCTGACAGGCCTGCAGTTCCCCGGATCCTCCTTATGACCCCTCTTGTAGATGGGAGTCACATTGGCAAGCTTTGAGTCTTCTGGGACCTCTCCAGTTGACCAGAATCCTGATGGATGGTGGAAAGCAGCTTGGCAATCATTTCTGCCAGCTCCTTCAGCACCCTTGGGTAAATCCCATCCTGCCCCATGGACTTGTGACAGTCCAGATGGAGTAGCTGGTCTCTAACTATTTCCATCTGAATCGTGGGGGTTTATTCTGCTCCCCATCCCAGACTTCCAGGTCAGGGGGTAGAGCACCCTGAAGATAATTGGTCAGACTTGTAAAGAGAGATGTAAAGGAGGCACTGAGAACCTCAGCCTTTTCCTTATCCTCAGTGGTCATGTTCCCTGCCACATCCAGTAAAGGATGGAGATTCTCCTTAGCCCTCCTCTTACCGTTAACATATTTGTAAAAAAAAGCTTTTGTTCTCTTTTACTCCAGTCTTGCCTTGCTGTTGGTTTTTATCATGGAGATAAAGCATCTCGTCCTTGTACTTTGCCTTCTGCTGTCCCCCCACTTCCCCCATCTGGTTAATTTGTGTCATTTGATCTGGTTCCAGGTCCTAGGCTGGAGCCCCAAGAGCAGCCCTTTCTGTCTGCCAAACCCAACAGGTTGTGCAAGAGTTTTGCCTCCCTCAGTGCAATGTTCATTGCCCGCTCCCCTTTGAGCTGAATATGGAGAGAGGTTACACATGCTGTGACAGCTTAACACTCCGTTCTGATTCACTTTCCACAACTCTTGCCAGGAGCTAATAGGAAATAAGTGAGAGCCTGTGATTTCTAGAGTAAAATGATGCTGGGATACACAAAATCAGAGGAATCTATAAAAACAGATACACATCCCAAGGCAATTTCAAAATAGTTAAGAAATACGATGCAAAATCTACTGTATTTTTATTGGCAGTGCCTGCAAGTACAGGAGGAACAACTGTCTTTGAGGTGATGGAACTAAATGAAACTACCATGCTAGAAACCTAGTGAAGAATAATGCAATAAAATGCCATACAACATAACTAGATTAAAAATCTCTCTTTGATTGTGATGTGGTGCAGTCAGTAACAGCAGAAAGACATACAAACTGAAGCTCTCCAGGAGGCATGGGAAAAGCCCTTGGAAGCCCAGACAGGACTAAAGGCTCCACTGAACCATGAGGGAAAAGAGGAGCACAGTGACCCTGCATTGCTCCTCTTGCTACCCACCACTGGGATCAGTGAGCGCTTCTCAGTTATCTTCTAGAGGAGGGGTTTGCAAGCATTTCAAACACAAAATTCTTTTACCTGGGCAGAGCCACATTCACGTTCCCTTTCCCCACTCCTGTAGCATTTAATATTTTCTTGCTCTGAGGGAGTTTGACAGAACTCAAGCACCTGCCACAATACTCTACAAGCCTTCATCCTGTGTTTTCTGCTGCATGCAGATGCTTTATAGGACAAAGTGTCCTGAGCAGGAACTAAAGCATGTAGGCAGCCCTTCTCAAGCTAGTGAGGCCCAGATACCCAAACAAAATCTTATAGTGCGGTTCTAAATGTGAAGAATTCCTCTGAAAAATCGGTGCGTGGTACTGTGGACTCAGTGTCAGGACACAGCTTGTTCAAAGGGCACTCGCAGATGGTCATGCTAGCAGTAATCCCCATTCATAAGGAATCATCAGAGCAGCAATTCTGGAAAACGGTACGAAAGAAAGTACCCGAGAGTACTCCAGTTTTTGATTTACCCAAATGGAGAGCTCGCTGCTTGGTGCCCAAACCTTCTGCATGAGTGGAATAGCACCCGTCCCCCAGCAACCTCAGGGCTGTGCGTGACACGCGAGCTCTGGCGCAGCGCTGATAAGGAGGTGTCTGAGCGCTGAGCTGGGTCTGACCGGGGGTGACTTTGCTGTGATCAGTGTCACAGATGTCCCCGTACTCACCCGCACGTCACCGTCCCCGGCTCACACCGCTGTGAAACGTTGCGGGGCGGCGCGGGGCTCGAGTTCAGCCTGACCTGCTCGCGCAGAAATCCTACAGGAGAAATAAGGAGAGAGCAGGGGTCACTGGTGTGCGCGGTGCCCGTGCTGCACGCAGCGCGGCACCTGGCAGCGCTGGGGCCGAGCAGCCAGCTGCGGGGCCAACCCCCGGTGCGGAACGGCGGCAGTGTGGCACCCGGCCCTACTTGGAGCTCAGTCGCCGTCACTCCCCCACAACGCTCCTTTCCTAAAGCGGCCCTACACGCGCGGTGCCAGCAGCATTTCCTTTCCCGGCCTCAGCGCGACCCGTGATGTTGCGGGATGGGAGCACCACCTCCTCCTGCGCTGGGACGGCTCCGCGGGGGGGGGGGGGGCCCTCCGGCAAATCGCAGCCTCGGGCTCGCAGGAGCCGTTCCCCGCAGCCGGGGCTCGGTGCCCCAGGGCTGCCCGCCGCGTCCCCGCCCGGGGGAGGGCAAGGCGCAGCTCAGCCCCCGCCTGCCCGCGCGGGGCGGCTCCGTCCGCAGAGCGTTCCCGCGGAGCCGGGCGGCAGCAGCATGGGGCTGGAGCTGTACCTGGACCTGCTCTCGCAGCCCTGCCGCTCCATCTACATCTTCGCCCGGAGCAACAACATCCCCTTCGAGTTCAAGCACGTGGAGCTCTTCAAAGGTGAGGAGGACGGGCTGGGCTGGGCGGCGGGGCCGGGGGGGGGTCGGAGCCTCGCGCTCAGCGCTTCTCTCTCGGCTCTTGGCAGACTCGGTGCTGGGGAAGAAGCCGGCGGCGGCGACGGCGAGCAGCGCGGAGCGGCCCCGCACAGGTGAGCTCCCGGGGCGGTGTGAGGGCCGCCCCCCGCGGCCTGCCGTTATTCCTGGCGGGCGGCGCGTGCTGCCGGCGGGTACAGGCCGTGCCCGGGCTGGCGGCGGCCCAGGCGGTAACACGAGCCCCGGGAGGAGGCCCGGGCGGCGGGGCACCGTGGGGCGGCGGGGCCGGGTGCTGGCGGCCCCAGGCCTGGTCTCGGATGTCCGTCGGGCTGTGCGTCGCTGCAGGTGTGTTCCCTTGGCCGCTATGGGATGGAGGAGGCTCCGCAGCACTGCCCCGATCCGCTGTGGGACAGCGCTGCCCTGCGTCCTCGCACTGCTCCATCCAGGGGCACCGCGTCACTGCAGGTTGCCCGGTGATGGAATCGCGGGAGCCGACCCCATGGGCTGTTCCAGATGGATGGAGATGAAAGGGTCCTCTCCCTGTAAGGGGAGTGAGGCAGCATCAGTGCTTAGGGATGCTCACAACCAACAGGAGGAAGCACGTGAAATCACAGAATGGTTGGAGTTGGAAGGGACCCCCAAAGGCACCAGGCCCCACTGCCTGCAGTGCACAGGGACACCCACAGCTCCATCAGTGCTCACAGCCCCGTGCCCTGACCTTGGGTGTCTGCGGGCATGGGGCACCACCACCTCTCTGGGCACCCTGTGCCAGTGCCTCACTGCCCTTAGTGTAAAAACTTCTTCCTTAGATCCAATCTAAATCTCCGTTCTTTTCATTTGAAGCAATTTCCCCTCGTCCACTCACAACAGACCCTGCTAAAGGGTCTGTCCCCTTCTTTCTTAAAGCCCCTTTCTTTAGATATACCGGAGGGCTGCTTTCCTCTCTCCCTGGAGCGTTCTCCTCTCCAGGCCGCACAGCCCTGGTTCTCTCAGCCTGTCCTCACAGGGAGGTGTTCCATCCATCATCTTTGTGACCCCCTCTGGACGCACTCCAACAGGTTCATGTCTCTTTTGTGCTGAGGACCCCACATCTGGACGCAGTACTCCAGGTGAGGTCTCACCAGCACAGAGCGGAGGGACAGGATTACCTCCCTCAACCATGCATCGTTTGATGCAGCTATCTGGAAGCTGGTGAAATACAGGAGCTAGTGGAGGTGGGAGATCACCTACTCACAGAGGTGTGCAGGGATGCAGTGCTCAGAGGAGACTTTTCTGGGGTTGTACCCTCTCAGTACGGGGTCCCATCCTGCCTGGGCAGCCATAAAACACGCCGCAGCTGAACCTGCTGCCAGCCTGCAAGCTCTGCTTGGCCTGTGGAGAGAGAAGGACAAGCTCATCAGGTGCTGTATGGCTTTAAGCATGCACGCTGCAGGCCCTCCTGAGCACAATGGTTGGGCCATGGAGCTCTTGTTCCCAGAGCTGTCTGATAGCCATGCTGCAGCTATTTTTGTGGATCCCCAAGGAATGTTCCTCCAGCCATTTCTAGCAAATTAGTCACAGTGACAGCGACTGTTCTGGGAACGGTGTACTTAGAAACATTCAGCTGTTCAGACTTGTCCAGCTGTAATAAGAAGACTATTGAATGTTTGCATATTGTATTTTCCAAGTAAATAGTTTGCTGTTCTTGTTGCTTAAGGTGAAGCATAGTACTTGGAAATCCTTGGCTGAAGAGATTATTAGGCAGGGATGTGATTGGCAAATGGAACTTTTTTTTCCCATTCCTTTTGTAGAATTTTGTCTCCTCTTGTCACCACCAGTAAATCTTCCCTACACGAGGTGTTCTTCCTGTGTGCAGCCTGTCCTTCCTTTTGACAGCTTACATTCTAATTAAAGTTATTCCTCAAAGCTCAACAACATGCACAGTGTGTATATATACACACATAAGTTTATACATATCTATCTATCTATATATACATGTATATGCCCTTGTGGGTATACTAATTACTATTACTAATTACACGGGATGCAACTGATGTTAAACAGAACTATAGGTCAAGGGAACGTCACAGGATTGACAAAGATGAGCCTCATAACTCTGAACAAAAAGATGAGCTCTGCTTGCTGGGAAAGGCGCAGTATTAAACTCTGCTGAACTACAAATACTGATCTCTATGTTAACGCAATAAACAACCAGCCCCACTGAAGCAACCTGGAGTTAGTCTTCATACCAAAGCTTTTATCAGTTTGCAGCTCAGAGGCAGAGTTTCTGCTCAGGCCTTTTTTGTCTGTATGAACCAAAGCAAATAAGATGTTCTCTGGGCTGCAGGTGCAGTCTCTGTAACAAGCGCTGACCTACTGTCAAACCTGCTGTAGTGCTGTGTTAGTCTCAGAAGAAATGTATGTTAATGATACGCTATGAAAACAGGCTGAAATCTGACTCAGGCTGCCCTGACCCACTGCTTACTTCTCATATCACTGTTTCTCAATTGCTTGCTACCCTGGATAATAAACAAACAGTAGATTGTAACAGCCAACCAGCTAGGTCCAAGAACTGACTGCTCATTATTTGTAAAAGCTACTGACTTGCAATTTTATGCTGCACTTTTTTCTAAAGACCACCTGAACTCGACACCCCTTGCCCAAGTTGTGCGTGGTGACCACCAGCCGCTGGAGCCCCTCTAAATGCACAGGGTCAAGCACCTTCCAGAGCAGCTCCTTGGCTAACAAGAGATGTACACAATTTTCCGTGGAGATTTTTGGTGATACAAATCATAGACAAAAGGTCCCTTGTACTTTGCCAACTGGCTTGATTTTCTAGGAGTGTTTTTGAACGTTCAAGTTTCTCAATTAATGGGCTTGTTACCTCACACTGTCAGGCTCTAATTCTTAAGAAACCTTTTATTCTGGCCTTTCGTATGCTGCTGCCTGCTTCTGCTCTGCACGTGGAACCTCTTACCCAGCTAAGCTTGAGGGCATTGTCACTGCAGGTGGCTAGAGACATCGCCTGCAGAAGTGGGTTTGAACCCCTTCAGACAGCAGGTGGATGTGAACCTTGTTCTCCAGTGAAGCTGCTTGTATTGGAATTTAAAAGCACTTCCCTAAGAAGAAGCAAAGTAGGGGCTAGTCAGCTAGAAATGAGAATAGGGCGGTAATGTTTGCTCTCTTTGGTTTGTCTCATGTGAAGTCAGTGCTGGGAAAGTAGACGCTTTGCTGTGTTCTGTAATTTGCAATGCAGGAATCTTGCTTTCTCCCACCCCTTCTCCCACAGCCAGCTGTAAATAAACTCAGTAGTCCAAAGACTTCTTATTGCTTGGAGACTATTTCACACTGTCCGTTAACGCAGACACTGCCACCACCTTCTGTATGGCAGCAAATAGTTCTTGGGGATGTAGAACATTGCTAGTTAACAGCACTTTTTTTTTTTTTCTGTTTGGATGAAAGGGATTTTTGTGTGAAAACTCCTGCTGGTCATACTGGTTTGATTTGAACAGGATTTGCGCCCTGGCATGTCTCTTTACAGAAAGCATTAAAGACAAACAAAGTAAACAAAGCCCTGAAATCTTTTCTTTTGTACAAGTTCATGGTCTTTTGTGCAATCCCATGGCATTTAACTGCTGACTCACAAGTTCAGTGCCTTCAGTGAGATACTGAAAACGTGATTAGATAGTCAGCTATTAATGCCTTCAAACTCCAAGTGACTGTGAAGTTTGAACTCTTCTATGGAATGGCTTCTTCCTCTTGTGTTTTCCTGACAGCTTCTCTGACCCTGGTGAACGTCCATGGTGGCAGCATGAATTACTTTGCAACTTCACTGTTATATGGCTGATACTCGCGTTTTTCCCATCCCAGCAAGAACTCTGGAATTATCCTCAGCTGCATGTCTGCTGAGGGATCAGCTCTGCTGACAACATTTGCTTTCTTTGGGAATGATTGATTTCCTCTGCTCTTTGGAGACAAACAAGGGAAAGATTCTGCTCCATGGGTCTTATAAGCCACACGGATTGTCTTTGATTAATTAGCCACTGCAGTGATCTCTGTGGGCACAAAGCTTTCTGTCATGACTCCATCCCAGCTAGAGTCAGCATGTTAACAAACTGGAGGAAAATGGCTTTGTTTTGCTGTTGTATGTTGGAAAAAGAGCAGGAATGGCAACCGTTTGCCCTCACTGGGGTGTTCTGCATGCAAACTCAGCCTTTCCAGGCCACACTTTGTGCTTGTCTTCATCTTAAGTCTTTTTTTCCCCCATTTCTGAAGTCATAGGGCACTCTGTTTTCAAGTCAAGTTAGTGTTTTCAGTACCAGTATCTTCATCATGTTTTCTAAATGCCTCACTGGGAATGATTTTTCAGAAAGTTTTGCAAGTATTGCTGGTACCAGTCAACCAACTGAATTCCTGTATCGAAACAAACTGCTCCATGCTGTGTGACATGCCTGTGCAGACTGCAGCCTATAGATGGCTTTTACACTGACTTTTCAATTTCAATTTCAGAATATGACATAGGAAAAAAAACAGCAGAGTTCACAGAATTTCCAGTTTGTTACAGGTATTTATGATTCACTGGCTGATACTCTTCTAACCTCTGACTTGTCTGTTCATGTTCTTAGGGCCATCAAATAGTGAAGGGGCTGGCAAAATCAGCCTCTTGAAGAAAGTACCGGCACTGAAGGACGGAGACTTCACCTTAGCAGAATGGTAAGAACTCAGTCCTCAGAGTTCCTTGGATACCGGTAATACGAATAGTGTTTAGGAGGTGTCATTCTCTCCGAATGACTCAGAACTGGCACTGAGCATTTATGAATAGGAAAGTTTAGTGATGTACTTTGACATTTCAGTTCCTTTGTTCTTGAAAAGTTAGATATCAGTATGAAAATTTATGATAAGCAGTTAAAGATATGCGTTATTTCAGGTGGACATGAACCATACTCAGAGATAAACAACTTGAAGTCATTAGAAAGTTGTTCCCTTGACAGGAACTTCTGTAGTTATGGATGTTCAGCTGGCCACTAGGTCTCTACATTTGCAAGCATTTTCTGCCTAAGGTGATGTTGCAAGTGCTTGCTTCCTTCATCACGTGCCTTATTTCTCAGTCTGAAGAGGTTAACATATTGTCAACTCATATGTACGTCCTGACTTAATGAAAATATAATTGTGATGATATTTTTGTATTTCAAATGTCTTGCCTTCAAAAGAGCACTGCAAAGACTGAAAAAGTCTCCACAAAGTTTCATACCTTATAACTTTATATACCTTATATATCTTGGTTATTTGTAATACCTCATTTACTCTATTTCCATTTTCTGTTTGAACTATCTTTCACAATGTAAACAAATCAGCTGGCTTAACTGATGTTCCTCTGAATGCACTTACCTCAAATTAGGGTTATAAACATATCTGGGAGTTTTTTAAAGTGTATAAAACACTAGGAAAACTACAGAGCTACTTTTATTTGTCTGACTTAGTTATAAAGGCCAAATTAACACCTGGAGAGATAAAACTCTGGTCTGAGGCAAAAGCATTCTGCAGCACTTCCTGACCTCTTTTTTGTCTCGTTAATGTCCGAGCAGCACTGCCATTCTGCTGTACCTGAGTCGAAAGTACAACACTCCTGACCACTGGTACCCATCAGACATAAAGAAACGGGCCCAGGTGGATGAATACCTCTCATGGCATCACGCTAACATCCGGGCTAATGCTCCTAAGACCATGTGGATCAAGGTAAGGAGACTGGATATTAAGATGAGAGTAAAATGATGTGTTCCTGGCTGAATACTGAACTCACTTAGTGCAGAAAGAGTTTGTCACAATGAAATAACAAATCTAGGGCATTCCTGGCTGAGAGGAGCTGTCAGAGGGAGAGCTATTTGCTCAACATCAGGATCTGGCAAAAATGGCTTTGGCCTTTTTGTGGTGGTTTTTGTTTTGTTTTGTTTTGTTGGGTTTTTGCTTGTTTGTTTGGTTTTTTTTTTCCTTAAAGTAGGTCTGATACAAAAGATTTCAAAGCCCCACGGACTTCTATTGCCTGGATTTGTGAACAAATATATAACAGATTGGGTATTGCCTCCAAGGGCCACCCCCTCCCTGCACAGCTGTGCAGAGTGTGCACATAGACGTTTTGCTTCTTTGGCAAGAGCGTGCTTTCCTGCTGGAAACTGAAAGGCTTGTGTTCTTCACACATCAGGTCTCTGTAGTCCCATCGGGGTGGAAATCCAGAAGGAGATTTCTGCTTCCGGAACACTTATATACTCCTCTGAAATGAGCTCAGGGATAGGTGGAATAGAGAAACAGAGAGAATGGCAGTATTTCTTTATTCAGTGTGGTCAAATCAACTTACATTTAGGTAAAATTAATGGAATCACCCTGAGGCAGAAAATCATTTAGTATCAGATGATTCTGCTGGACAACTCATCAGAAAGTGAAGGCAACTATCCTTAGAGAAGCCCAGGTACAAATACAGCCCAGCAAGCACAATTGTAACAGAGAATTTTAGATGAAATAAGGGTTGCCAGTAAGAAGATAAGAACTTCACTCTTCCTATGTAAAGTCCACCCTTGTTTATCCCTAACAAAACCTATCAGGACTCATTTAGATTTTTGATTTATTAACATTTGATTTTTTGGCAGGAGAGTCCAGAGGAGCAGCATAAGTATGAGTCAGATTCCTACAAACATCAGTTTCTTCAAGTCTCTGCAGACTCCAAGAGTCTCTCCAAGAGAAAGAAATCCATCTCATTGCTGCTAGTTAGATAACTCAAATACAGGAAGGTCATCAGAATAATTGAAAATTTGGAAACTTATAAAGCCACTGTGTAACAGAAGGTGCATTTGCTAGTTTTGTGAGAAGATAAACTGCCCTGAGATACAGAAAAAGAGATGCCATTTCATAATGGCTATACCCGGAGATCTCATCATTCATAATTGGAAACATTTAGGAAAAGATCTGGCCACGAATTTTCTGATGAAATAGACTCTAAATGTACTTGGCAAAAAAAGTGGTTTGGATTAGGCAATCATAACATGAATTTGTTGAATATACTAGCAGTAAGTAGAAAGTCTATCTACTCCCCCTCTGGAAATTTATCTCTTTTTTTTTTCCTGAAAATAAACTGTATTTCTTTAGTTGTCATAGATAGAGGTGGCATAGTTATGAAATGCTGGTGGCTCTGATGGTCTATACACCTCAGTGAATGGTGACAAATCTCACTGAAAGGCTGCTATACCCTGTGCCAGCAAGTCTTTGGAGACAGAGACTGTATTTATGATTGCTCTGCTGGAAACATTTCTAATGATATAAGGAATGATTCTTGGGAAGCCACAGAAAGAGTGATGTAAAAACGGCACTTACCCACTCTGCTCACCTGGCAGTTGCTCCTCTGCCAGCTTCGCTCCCTACCACAGCCACTACCATGACCTGCTGCTGTCACCCAATGGGACTGGCAGGTGCCTACCTCCAGCAGCCAGTTACACCGCACATGGATGCGTGCAGGCCGCCTGCCTACAAGTCTTGGCAGGCTGCTGAACCAGAGAACCTAGCAGCGGTGACTGCAGCAGAGATTTGTCTTCCCAGGAGCTGTTGCCCATTTTTCTTTTGTAACCCACTGAGATAGTGTGGGAAGACATAATGCCAGGCACAAAATGCTGCTGAATCTGTGGCTTCTTTTTGTGCCTAGCTACTTGTTAGCTGGAGTTACTGTTACTGTGGATCAGCCCTTTAGACTTTGCACGTGCCCTTTGTTCATGAGCTCTTTGGAACTGCAGCAGCCTATCAAGCTATAACGTCGTCCTCTCTTGCAGCTTTGCTGCGGAATCACTGGCAGTGATGAGTAGCTCATGAGGTACAACTTAATGACTACCACTAGATCCATGAGAAGACAGCTGACCATGCTCTACGCCCTTTCTCTCCTCAGGTGCTGATTCCCCTCTTCACCGGGCAACCGCTGCCATCAGAGAAGCTGCAGGAGGTTATGGAGGGGCTGTCCACTTCCCTGAAGCAATTTGAGGAGAGGTTTCTGCAGGACAAGGCTTTTATCGTCGGGAACGAGATTTCTTTGGCAGATCTTGTGGCCATTGTGGAGCTGATGCAAGTGAGTGCTGGACTGTAGTAATGAAGGCTCAGCACAAGGGAAAACAAGCTGCTGGGCAGGGAGGGATGCAGCATATGGTAACACTTCGTTAGGAGTAAGGGCATATCTCAGCACAGCTAAGACAATGAATAGAAGGCAGCAGTGGGTTCAGAAAATCAGTTGTTCTTTTAAAAGAAGAAACTGGCTGCAACAGGTCTCTTTTGGTTTTGTTCCCTAACAGTACGTGTTCCTGTTTCATCCTGACTTTATTTTTGACCTCTTGAGATAATGTATAAAACTTTATGAGCTCCTCCCCCGTCTTTCTCCTACCTGTACCCGCAGTTACATTTTTGATGCCCGTTGTCTTGGCAAAGAGTGGGTTGCTCAGTGCCTCACTGTTTGTTGCTCTCTCTGGCTTTCTGCAGCCTGTTGGAGTTGGTTGTGACATCTTTGAAGACAGGCCCAGGCTGATGGAGTGGCGCAGGCGGGTGGAGGAAGCTGTGGGGAAAGAGCTTTTCTTCCAAGCCCATGAGATGATCCTGAATATCAAAGAACTGAGCAACATTCAGATTGATCCACAGCTGAAAGAGCACCTGGCACCTGTGTTGATGAAGATGTTGAAATGAATTAACCTATGTTACTATTTTTTCTGCCCCTCCTTTTTTTTTTTTTTTTAACTTCTCTCATCTCCAGCTCTACACCTAACTGGAAAAAAACACTGTAATTCTTACACAGTACTGCAAGGTGTCCTCCCCAGCTTCACTAAGCCTTCCCTGCATCTTTGTGGGGTGGGAGCTGGGAAAGTTTTAAGACCTGAAACATTAAATTTATATGAAAGGCTGAGGCCCTATGGGTCACTTAACACATGCATCTGGGTTATATTTTAGTGTCACTCAGAAATGTTGGAGACATGAGTAGTAGTTCCTGAAAAATTTGAGCCAGCCTGCAAACTGGAACATCAGAGGACTGTCTAGGATGAGGATCATTGCTTTCATGTGTTTGTAACAGTTGTAGCTCCTTCTTAAGTGGCAAGCACAGCAGAGCATACCTGATCCTCACCTTCCCAGGGTATGTCTCTGCATAAATGAGTATGGAGCAAAATTACAGGTAGTCACTAAAGTAAAAAAAGACTTTTTATTTTCTTTTCTTATTTTTTTAATTTAATTTTCTTGTTGCTGGAGCATATTGCTTGGCCACCCATCTACATTCCATACTCCTGTTTGCCTTTAAGATCCTGTGAGAAGTTTCTTCACATTCGTCTACGACTGTGAATCACTGTAATTCTTTAATTTAACCACTGCTCTCCACTTTTCAGAGTTGGGTTTCTTAGGCATGTGGTCTGTCAGTACATGTGTGGAGGGGCAGTGCTTGGGAGATCTGTGTAGTAAAGACTGAGCAACTTCAAAAAGCTGAGGGTGGCCACAGCCTTCCAGTAATTGCCTACTTGAATCTTCTGTTGATATCATATAGGGAATACACTGAACAAATGCATTCACAGTGACTTCTGTAACGAGAATATGACTGCAATCGAGTTCTTTTTTTTTCTCTGTGGTAATAGTGCAATAGCAATCCACATTCCTCCTAGAACATGGAGAGGAGGAATAAATCTAGACGTGCTCTTCTGAGATTGTTTTGGATGGAAGTTCACCAAGTCACCCTGTGCAAGCTGAAGTAATAAGGGAGATTTTGTGGCGTTGAGCAACGTACGCATCACAATAAAAGGGCAGAGAGTTGTTTTGGAGCTTCAAGGCTCTTTTTCTTGGTTGTGTTATTTCTGATTAGTTGTAGCTCAAGTGGGAAACTGTTTTGTACTGCAGCACAATTTATGAAGCAAAATAAGCATTTCTAGTTTTTTCAGTTGAAAACAGCAAATAGTAAAGGATGCAGAGGCTGTTGGAGTATGTATGTCTGCATACTTCCATTCACATCTAGCCATTGCCCTTGAACCTTACCCTGAAATCTTTGTCCAGTAAATAATTTGGGAATTACGTCTCTCAGTAACTGAATAGCTTCTTCTCTTCACAGTACTAACATGTGTTGGCTACTCACATTTCCGCTGTTAAGTGCTATACAACTTTGTATGTTTTGGTGATTTTTCTTTAAAGTTTTACTTCTAGATATAGATTTAGTCCAGAACCTGGGGAGGTCTCTGAATTCCCCATCTGGAAAGAAAATCTCATTATTTACTTGAGCTTTCAGTAATAGAAAATTTCATTTTTATTTTCTCTATAAGGAAAAGAGACCTGACTGAAGGCTCCTTCTTTTTATGAACCAAACATGTTAGAAATAGGCATATGTGTATTCTGACCTTTCCTTTCTTCTCTTATTCCCCAAACATTTTCTGCTGAAGTTTATTCAGGGATATTGTCTACACTTGAGATAAATTTTAAACGGGAAGTGGCTGACCATTTGAGAACTTTGAGAGTGGAATTGCTAAGTGGCTGATGACACGCACAGATGCCTACAAATGGGAAAAAAATACCAGAATTTTCCAAAGGCTCAGCAAAATGGAGACTGCTTGCCGCTGTGCTGTCATCTCTCTCGGCTCATCCTCCTGCAAGCATTTCAGTTGCCAGCTCCAAGACAGAAACAATAAAACAAATGCCTTTATTTTAATAAAAGCTCTGGGATTCTGGCTTGGGCCCTGAGGCCATGGACAATTTGCCATTTGTGGTCAACCCTCAGGAGCAAAGGACAAAACGTATCATTAAAATGTTTGTGACAGCTCCTCATCCTGTTGTGATTGCTGACTTTTGATACTTTCTCTTTTTGCTCCTTTTCTCTTGGGAGGCCTTCTGAAATGTTGGTCTCTTGTCATGTATTTTTAGGTGGTGGGGTTTTATTTTGGCTTTGGAATTTATTTGGAAGAGATTTTTAATATATTGAAAAGGAATGAGAAATAGAAAAATGGATCCCAAAGGGCACCTTACACTGGATCAGTGGTTCCCTGCAGTCAGGCCGTGGGCTTGTGCCTGGGGTTTGCAGTGTGGCTGAATCCCCTCAGTGCCTTTGTTTCAGTAGCAAACTCAGTTCTTATCATATGCTGATGGGGAGAGCTTGGGTACAGTCTCTTTGGCTTCTCAGTGGGGAAGTCCTAAAATCCTCCCTGCTGTATCCTTGCCATGCAGCAATATGAGGTTTCCCCACCCCTTCCAGAAAGCACAGTTATTATAGAAAAGTAAACACTGTGCAGAAAAACACCACGTAGGCAGTGTAGCACTATGTGAATTGAGCCACTGTGTGGCTCAAGATCATCTCTTCTATTTACAAGATTATATCTTTCTGTAATTTTGCTTTGGAATCTAACAGCTTTCCTGGGTTATTTCTGCTGCTTTCCTGGGTTTTAAGGGAGCTTCTGCACCTCACAGCAAACAGCCGTCCCCTGCCTGTTCTGTCTCACTTCACAATCACTCTCCTAGAAATCTGCAGCCTGGCTGCTGGCTGGCTTACATGTGCCGCTCCTCCTGCCAGTATTGTCCTCACTGGCAGCAGTGAAGGCCAAACAATTCCCCCAGCAAAGCCAGCAGCTCCATCCCTTTTCACTGAATCTGTCGGTTAACTGTGGAAAACAAAAAAATCACATTATACAGGGCCAGTCTTCACAACAGTGCTGTACCTTAAGCAAGATGACGTATTCATCTAGCTGCTTCCTAATGCCTTTCGCTGTAAATCAGAGCAAGTAGCACACCCTGCACAGTAGCTCAGCTTCCGAGAAACCTGATCCACAGAGGAGACCGCAGCTGCGAGCCAGTGCCCGGTGGCACTCCTGCCAGCTTTGGCACCCAAATGCAACTGGAGAAGCTGGGGCAGGAATCATTCATATGGGACAAAACAATAAGCCTCCCTGCTTGCCTTTTAATTTCTTGCGGTGCCAGCTGTTCTAGAGCATCATCTCCCTTCCCTTGGTGGACCCTTCCTGCCCCAAACGCGGCTGATGCACCGGGAGCGGAATAGAAAGGCCCGGTGCCCGCCCGCGGCTCGCAGCGATCCCGAGGGGCAGGAGGAGAGGAGGGCCGGAGCGGGGCCGGGCGGAGCGGGAGGAGGCGCCGGGCAGCGGGGCGCTGAGGCTGGCAGGAGGCGGCCATGCCGTTCGTGGAGCTGGAGACCAGCCTGCCGGCAGAGCGGCTGCCGCCGGGGCTGCCGCTGAAGCTGTGCGAAGCCACCGCCGCCATCCTGGGCAAACCCGCCGAGGTGAGCGCGGGGCCGGGGGCGGCGGGGCGGGAGGCGGCGGGGACACCGTGACCGTGACCGCGCGTGTGCCGGCAGCGGGTGAACGTGACGGTGCGCAGCGGGATGCCCATGGTGCTGGCGGGCTCGGCCGAGCCCTGCGCACAGCTGCTCGTCTCCTCCATCGGCGTGGTGGGCTCGGCGGAGCAGAACCAGGGGCACAGTGCCCGCTTCTTCGACTTCCTGACGGCGGAGCTGGGCCTCGGCCCCGAGAGGTGAGTGCGGCCCGGCCCGGCCCGGGAGGGCTGCGGGGTCCGGCTGCGGGCAGCCGCTGGGGGGCGGTGTGGGTTCCGCGTGCCCAGAGCTAGGCTGCCCGCGTGAAGTGCTGCCCGAGGCTGAGTCCAGGGCGGCTCTACTTTAGGTCTGGCTAAAAACATGGCTGGGCCACTCACCGAGCAGCGTGGGGACCGCTGCTCTCTGAACGTGAGTGACTCCAGTTGGGATGACCGGTGCAAACCCAGAGCAAATGGGCCTTCCTGAAGGTAAGCCGTGTCCCCTCTGCCCCTCGTCTCTGTCTCCACTAGTAATGACGTTCCCTGCCCTTGGGCTGCTGTCAGGATAAGTACCCAACTGGGTGACGAGATGCCTGGGCGCTGCTGAAATCTCTCTCGCGGGCAGTGCTGAAGTTCATTCTGCTTTGGGGTTTGTGCAGATGAGCTCTGCCACCTGTTTGTACCCTGCCCACACGCAGCTTGTCTCTGCTTCTGTTCAATTAACACCATGGTGTGAGCCAGCCAGAGGCTTAGGGAAGATTTTCTAGTTTGTTGCAAACTGGGCAGGGATTATAATTAATTCTAAAATAATATTTTTTTCTGTCCGCCACATTTTTGCTCTTATACCCAACAAGGATTGTCATTCGCTTTTACCCGCTGGAGCCCTGGCAGATTGGCAAGAACAGAACAGTCATGACTTTCCTGTGATCCCTCGAGCGGCCGTTTGGAACAAAGCAGTGATGAAGACAACCCAGAGATGACCTGCTCCGTCTACCTTGATTCCTCTTAGATCAGCTCTGATAGTTCTGCACCTTCACCTGTCTGATTCTCTTCTGCTTTTGGACCCTGTGCATATAAAGAGTGGGGCAGTCAGCTGTACTGTTATAATTAAAGTAATTCAGTCTTTGTCTCAAGCTTTCCTTGTAGCATAAAGGCTCTGCAGCTTCCTAAGCCATTGGCAATCTGGAGATGGCCATACTTAACGGGCTGAGACACAGCTCTCGCAGAAGTCCAGAACATATTTGACTTTACTGAGAACTGCAGAGGTTCTCCATTTTATCCAGATTACCTCATACTTTGCAATGCAGAAAGATCCTCCTTTCTGTTTCTCTGTGGCAAGAGGTGGCTCCCAGGCTGGCTGAGGAGAACTGGAAGTATTCCTTCAAATTATTCTGTTTTCAGGCTCCCAGAAAGCCCTTCCTGGAAAGAGAGGTGATTGCTGGGAGACAAGCTTATGCATTTATTTCATTGTTTATTTAAGGCACATGTCTGATTTTATGCTCTGTGGTCTAGCGTTGCCAGCCGCAGGTGGCTGCTCCCACAAAGTTTTGTTTGCCCACAAAATCTTTGTGGCTGGATGTTGGCGTGTCAGTGGCTGTGTTGAAGAGGGAGGTGCTTGTGAAGAGCTGCACTATGCCACAGGAGAATGTTGTGAAGGTTCTGCCTCTGCTACCTTTAATCCCTGTTGCTTACCCTCATGTTGAAAATAGTTTTCATTTCCTCGCTGTTACAGGGAGTTTATGGAAGAGACAGTCATCTCATTGTGTCCTGTGGCTGTTTTCAGCTCACTGCCCTCTGCAGAGGGGCTGCTGTAGTCATCCACAAGCGACTTAGCACACAGGCAGCATTATGCATATTGCACTCAGAACCTTACAACTTCTGTTGCTGTTGCACTTCACTCTGAAGTGTTTTGGATTTTAGGACCTATATGCTCCATCACTTTATAACTGGAATGTACGTGGTACTTTATTAAAAGCACAGTAACGTTATCTCAGCCTTCCACTGAAAATGAAAACATGCATTGGCTTCCCCTCCACTTTGTGGCTTTGTCAGGTGCCAGGCACAGAAGCACAGAGGAGCTAATCACATGCCCTTGAAATGTAGAGGTCCATGAAACACAAGTCTGAAGAGTCTCCATTCCTTTGTAATCCTGATTAGATTCTTGTTTGTTTATGTCTTGAGCTCTCAAGCTAGTTGAAAATATCCCTTCTAATTATCACTTGAAGTTGGTTATTCCTTATGCAGCATAAATACCTTCTGTTTGCAAAATCCCCCTTCAGGGGGAGCCACACTATCTGATTAATAAAATGTATCAAAACCTCTTTTGATGAGTGTCAGTTTATTGGCTCCTAACCTGGCTTTCTTTCTTAGCTCTCAGTGCTTGGTGACAGAGATGCTGGCTGCACGGGTCTCTGCCTTTTCTCAGATCTCCAGCTGAGTGCTTCTGAAACTAGGTAATAAACAGGTGAACTGATCACGGTACACAGGTAACTCAAATGGACTTTGTTGCAGGGAAGAAGGTGGACAGCCCTGTTTTGCCAGGGAGATACAAGGGGGCTTGACCTATTTGAGTGAATATCCTGACATGCAGAAAATAAAATAGCTTTAATCCTGCTTTGCAAACTGTTCGTTTCCTAGAGGTACCTCTGTGCCAAGAAGGAGCAGCAGTCTTTTATTTCCACTACAGAAACCTGTTCTGACCTGTGCCGCAGCTCTGGTTCTTTTTCACAATGTTGGCCACTGCTGGGCTAATTTCAGATTAGGTTAGTGCGTTATTTTAGGGCTTGAGGATACCCTGAAGGGGTTTTGTGGTTTCCTTAAACTTGCCCTGGAGCACTCAGGCAGAAACTAACAGAAACAGGAAACATTTTCTCACATCTTTGTTACTTATGTTTTGTAGGTGGGAGTCAAACAGATGCACCATCCTAAACCTCGTGCTCAAAAATAACCATACAAAGTCCTCTTTGCCTGAATGCTACATGCAGATTGTTCTGCTTCGATGGGATGGGGCCTGCTCCCTATTGGTTTGTTTGAGGGCTCTGTGTCTGTGTTTACACACTCAAAGGTAATGACCTGAATATGAGGCCTGTGTAACCACTGCCTAGCTTTGAAGGAAGCACAACCTCTATTTACACAAGGCTGAGGACTGGTGAAACCCCAAGCAAACTAAAGGGCAGTGCTGTCAGAAAACTATTACAAAACCATGATCCCTTTGGGAATTGCTCTGCGGGCACAATGCTGTGGTGCAGCAGTGTATGTGGATGGCAGCCTTGTTCTTCGTTCTGAGCAATCATTTTCTCCCACAAACCAGAGTTCATGCATTCAAGACTAGGAGAATTATTCTTTATAGTATTAGGATCTCCCTAGAATACCAACTGCCCGCTTGCATTTTGGGCTGATTTCCAAACTCCTGCACTGGCCCCGTGCCCTGCAAGTAACGCACCTTACGAGGCCGCATCACCTTCCCGCCCTGAGGCACCCCAGCCCCGCCCCGCCCCGCCCCCTCTCCGCTCTCCCATTGGTTGTCTGAGGAAAACCTGTCCAGCCAATGAGCGTCCGCCTTATTGACGACGGGCTCCGGGGCCCTGAGGGAGGTTGCCGTGGAGACTGTCGGTGAGGTCGCGTCTCCGGGGAACCGCTTTTCGCCTGGAGGAGCTCGCTTCTCTGGGAGCCCCGTGTTGTCCCTTCTGTGCCGGTAGCCTAGGGGCGGCCCCACCAGGTGAGTGTTCTGTCCGCTGCAGCCCCACGGAGGGGCCGCCGTTTGGCCCTGCCCAATCCACCGTGAGGGCGGTGTGTGCCTGGCGCGGCGTGGCCTCTCCCGCCCTTCTCTGAGGCCGCTGTCAGAGGCAGGCGTGGGCTCCTGCCCGGCCCCGGCCACCTCCTGTGAACCTGGCAAGCAGTGAGGGGGGTGTGCCCGTTCCTTTTTGCGGAAAGTTACCGCGTTTCGGTCACAGCGGCTTTCGCTTAAATGCGGTGAAAACGGTATTTAAAACAGTAGCAGCAGCACAAAGCACCAAAACCCAGGTATTTCGTGTTTCTTAAAAAAACGTGTATGTTTGCCGCGTGTAGTTCCAAGTATAGCAACAAGCAGGAAAAAAAGCCAGGGAAGCCCAGGCCACTCCCTTTGTTTCTGGTTTTGAAGTAGAGAATCACACAATAGCTGTCACATATAATCAGCACAGGAGCTGCCATCTCACGTTTTTACCTATGTTTTAACCTTCTGAGGGAAAAGGGAGATACGATTTTAAAGTCAAGAGGCTTTAATGGGTGTTTTTACCTTTTTGTGATGTGCTCACCAGTAATAACTACGCCTAACTGATGTTGCTGTGTTGTGCTGGCATTCTGTACAATTACAAACTTAATTCCGAGATATTACAACATGAACTTATACCAATCTATCCATATCTGTTCCAAGATTCATGCTTAAGTGAAGAGTAGATCTAAAATTTCCCCTGCCTTTTCTATGCTTGTCATCTCCTTGGCACTGCAGGCATGGAAGTGAACTGCTGCTAACAGTCTCTCTCCTGTTGACTTCCTCTACAGCCTTGAAGGAGACCATGTGGATTCAGCAAAAGCCTTGAGCACATTTTTGGAGATAGGCATATTTGTAAGTGAGCTTTAAAAACCCTCAATTTAAAGACTTAATTGAAGTGGGGTTGCATAGCTTTGTTTATTTAGATGTCATTAAACATCTGCACTTTCTGCTGAAATCTCTGGTGTTCGATATTTTGGAAAAGATGCCATTAATTTCTGTGCATATATTGTCTCTGTATGCAGAATAAACAAGGACTCCCTGTCTTGAAAGAGATCTGATTTTTAGTAATGTTCAGTGAGTGACTTAAAGAGAAAAATGCTTAATTGCTGTGCAGTTATCAGTCTAATTTAGCTGCAAGTAAATAGTGCCTGGGCAAACAAAGTATTGCTGCTGAACAGATGAAGTGAGTGTAAAAGTGCTGTTTTCTCTACAAGCAGAACTAATAATGGTGATGTATGAATTCATTCACTTTATAGTTCATAACTCCCACTGCTGTGGTTAATTTTGGAATTATTCTTTTCTTATCGTGTTCTCCAAAATTAAAGACTGTTTTTAGCCTGTTTTGCATGTGTCATCTTTCGCTTTTAGTTGATGGGAAGGTTTTATCACATAACAGTGAAGCCGTACAGAACTCTTGTGCTCTTGCTTTTATTAACGTGTTTCAAGCAGCTAATAGAATATAAATTTGGGTTTAATTATGTTGAAAAATGACTTACAGGTTACAAATGTGAATATTCTCTTTTAAGCTTTTTATCAGTGGTAGAAAGACTGAAAATATTAGCAACTCTCCTTCAGAAGGGAGAACTGCTAATTAGCAAAAGTTCAATTTCTTCTGTTTGCATACGTTTGCTAGACCCAAGTACATATGGAGTAGCTGTAACTTGCTTTCCATCAGAGGTGATAGATGGTCTGTAGGTGATCCATGTGCTCAAAGACACAACTGTCTTGTTGTTATGAACACTGTTTCTGTTCTAACCGGTTAGCAGTAATAAAAACACTTTAAATTGGAAGAATTTCCAGGGCTGGGTAGTGTGTTGAGTAATGACCAACCACTGTGGTCTGCTGTGAAGTCAGTCTGATTTAGATGGCTTTTCCACTTTTTCCTTTAGTGTTCCAGAAAGCGTGATGCTCACTGGTATTTTCAGACTTGAGAGAGCACTCTGGTTTGTGCTATAGATAAAAGCAGGAAAACTTGGATGATTTTTTTTTTTTTTTTTAAAGTAATGGAAGATAAACCTCATAGGCTGTAATGATTCGTGCTCATATAATACCAGTGTGTTCAGGAAGCTTTATTGTTTTTAGCCTTTGTCATTACAGGGAATCACATTTTAATGCTGTTAAAGTAATGTCAAGTATGTTCATTAAATGTTGTACCTTACAGCTGTAGCTACACTGCCTGTACTTGCAGTGTCCTCACCCCCAGTACTACTATCTTGAAAGCCATCCTGAAGAAATACAAGTGCTTAACTTTGTATTTTATGCTTTGTCCCTAGTTAAAATTCACAATAGTATTGTTCTTATGTGGTAGGGCAATTTGTCTCTTGGCAGTAATGATGATGTAAGACAATTTATTGGTACTTGGTTAAAGTATATATTTTTATTTCTGAATACTTACCTTATGGTCAGAATAAATGTTCTAATCCTGTTTGCTTTCCAGACCTGTTTGCATTTAGCCCTCCCTCCTAACCCTGGAGAACGACAGTGAATATTTATGAACATGGTAAGGATTTACAGTGTGTGAGATGTTTTGGTAGAATAAAATTGAAAATTTCCCCTCTCCCTAGGACTTCGAATAAATTGGCATCATCAGAATGTTGGTTTTGGAGCAATACTGGAGCAGCTATTGGTAGACTTAAAATTTTGAAAAAACTTATTGCACGTGCACGTTCTAGAGAAAGTTGCTTGCAAGATGCTTGGAATTCTAACTGTTGTAATCGCTGACCTTGAGGGGAAAAATTGCTTTGCCATATTATAATTAGCAATTAATGATGCCTAAATTCACTGCAGCTCTTCTTAGAGACTTCACAATATAGGAATATACAATATATATTTGCCAAGTAAAGTTTAAAAAAAAAAAAAAACAGTTTGCAAGATAAACTGAGATGTGTTAAACATAACAGTTCTTGTGACATCTCAACTGTCATTGTAGATTCGAATCGCTGCACTGAATGCAAGCTCCACAATTGAGGATGACTATGAAGGCACCTTCAAAAGTCATAAGACACAGACAAAAGAAGCACAAGTAAGTAAATCCAGAATTTTCTTAATAGATATGATTGATGGGAATTTTGTCCTCTCTCGTTACAGAGATTGGTCATCAGTAATTTTTTGTTTTTAAGAAAGTTGTGTTACTGTCTTATCTATTGAATCTTTAAACCACAGGAAGCAGAAGCTTTTGCTTTGTACCACAAAGCTTTGGACCTTCAGAAGCATGACCGATTTGAAGAGTCTGCCAAAGCTTATCATGAGCTGCTTGAGATTCGACTTCTGCGAGAGGTCAGTGATCCTTAGAGAATGAAACTCTAACAACTGTTTTAATTATTTTTGTACTACTTGTGTCTTACTGGCTAATTCAGAATGTCAGTGTTGTCAGTTGGCAAGTTGTTTGCTGCTTTTTTTAACTTGTCTAATTCCTCATGCCCGTGCTGTGTTCATATTACTATTTCTAGGCAGTTCTTTCTGGTGATGAGAAAGAAGGGCTGAAACATCCAGGCTTGATGTTAAAATATTCCACCTATAAAAACCTAGCACAACTGGCAGCGCAGCGGGATGACCTAGAGACAGCCATGGAGTTTTATTTGGAGGTACAGTACAGCTGGAAGAAATACTGGAGCCTCAATGTTTGCATCAATTTGCCAAAATACAGATGTATGCTTTTCAGCATACCTCATTTGTGTGTGTGTCTGAGTCTGATATTTTATGGCCATCATTCAGTCCCTAAGCCAGTTATGTCCCAGTTAAAAAGTAAAGCAGTGATAGTCTCTGTAAACAAGCAGACACGTGTCTGAAATGGGAATAACGTTGTCTGTTATGTTTCCTAGGCTGTAATGCTAGACTCTACTGATGTCAACCTGTGGTATAAAATTGGTCGTGTGGCAATAAAACTAATCCGCCTACCTTTGGCTCGTCATGCTTTTGAAGAAGGTCTCAGGTGTAACCCTGATCACTGGCCTTGTTTAGATAACCTTATCACTATCTTGTACACACTCAGTGACTACCCAAGTAAGTACAGTAGTAGGTCTTTAAAAAAAACACTCAAGAAATGTGTAATTTTATTTAAAAAAAAATTATGAAATCATAGTAGATTAGGGTGTCATGGAGATTTCTACTTCATGATATATTTGTGATGATTTCTGTCTGTTCTAGTTACCCTAAAAATAAATGCTCTGTATGATGTTTATCAAGAATTACAAATGGATCTGCATTTTGATGTTGGATCTCTGTTTTTGATGTTAAAATGTTTAAACATTTTACATTTGAGTAATGTCCAGTGCATTAACTGATTCAAATGGTGTTTAGGAGAAAAGTTACAAGGTGGCAGAAATGTTCAGTAAGATCCCTTAGGTTTGCCCTACTGTAATGATCCTAATTCTATATGTGTAATTGCCCATATGAGCAAAAGCCTGCTGGTATTCATTGCTTGTTGCAGCAATGGAATCTGAAATTAAGACATTTAATAATATGAAAATAGTAAATGGTGGAAGTAGCAATTGACCATTCAATTTTTATTTCTCTGTCAGCTTGCTTGTACTTTATCTGCAAAGCCTTGGAGAAGGATTGTCTGTACAGCAAAGGACTGGTTCTGAAGGAGAAGATCTTTGAGGAGCAACCTCTCCTCCGGAAAGATTCCTTGAGGATGTTCCTCAAATGGTGAATGTCATCTTATGGTGTATGCTGCATTTGGAGTGTCAACTTTTTTTTCTTTTAATCATACACTTTGTTTTTTTAAATCAGTCACTCTTCAAGAAAGAAAACAGCACCTCCTGTTTTCCTCTCATGTCTCACTATTTGAGAATCAGAGTAGGACAATCTCCGTTTATCTTTTAATTTTTAAGAGAGCAATGATTTCTGATGGTGGACACTTCTGTACACATGCTGTAAAGTTTGCAAAATAATGTTTGTTTGTTTTTTTAATACTTGTTGTAATGCTTCATATTACACTACAGAAAGAGATAAATCTCCCCAGACTTTTTAAAGCAAACAAATCCTTGTCTTTGTTTCTCTATACTTCCCAGTGACATGTCTATCCACAATGTAAATGTGAGTACAGCTGAAACAGGAAGAATCATCGATGAAGCATTGGAGCTACGTAAGAAAAGACAGGCTTTGCTGGTGCAAGAGAGAGAACCAGACCTGAGGCTGATCCAGCCAATTCCCTTTTTCACGTATGTCCTTGTAGTTTCTGTCTGTAACAGGTTTATCTGAAGCTGCTTATGCTGGCAACTGTGTTGCACAAGTTTGTTCTTTTTTTTTTTCAAAATGCTTTTGTAAAAAAGCCAAAAAAAACCCCAAAAACAGTATTTTCATATTTTATGAGTCTGTAGGTTGTTTGATCTGTTTTTGATTTCATTGTAAACGTATCAATTTTCAATCTTAAGAGCAGTTTGGTAGCCATTCCAACTGTATAATTGGATTTCTCGTTTCAGACTAGTTTGTATGTGAACTTCAAAGTAAGTTTAGGTTTTTAAATGTTTTTACTGTTGGTATAATGGAAACTTTTAGAAGTTTAAACATAATGCAGTTCTTTATTGACAGCAAGATATGAGGATACTTTAAAGTTGTTAAGTACATCTTTATTAAGGCATAAAGGGTTGATTTTTATGCTGTTGCATTTTTCATGTGCAGATGGAAGTGTTTAGGAGAAGCTTTACTTGCCATGTATCACCACCTCACAACATGTGATCCTCCTCGGCCCAGTTTGGGAAAGAGAATTGACCTCTCAGAATACCGAGACCCAGTTCAGCATTTGGTTCTTTCTCCTACCTCAACTCCTGTCAGCGTCATTCAGCCAACTCCTGTCAGCACTACTGCAGTGGTGACAATGCCAGAACCTGTACTGGCTTACACTCCAGTGACACCCAATTTTCCAAGCCACAGTCAGAATTCATTGGAACCAGGAGCTGCTGTAGGTGAGCAAGGTACTTCAGTTTAAGATTAAATATATTTTTCTGGCTTATCTGGGTATTAAGAGCACTATGGAATGCATTGGTAAATGCTGTCTTTAAACTCCTTACTGGGGGCTTCAGAACCTGTCTGGCATACGTATAATAACATGGCAGAAAAAGTGAAGTTGAGTTCTGTAAATCTGTCTGTAAGCATTTGCATTGGAAAAGGAAAATGACCTAAAATGTCTGAAAATCATTTTCTGATAGCTGAGACGTAGTACTGGTGTTCAGGATGGTGGAGTTGCTAACTTTTTCTGGCTTTCTGCTATTGATTCATACTTGAGTTTTTCAGTCTAAGACTGGAAGAATCTTATCTCCCTTTCAGCAATGCTGTGTATCAAATTTCTAGTAGTGTGAAGAGTCTTGAACTACTTAGAAATTAATGAACCGTTACAGAAAAATAGAAGACTTAGTTACTCTCCTGCATTCATCTGTGACTTCAAGGACCTGAGAGAATCAAGCTGCCTGCTATATTTATATATTCTAAATTTGTAGCAAAAGGTTTGGATATTCAATTGCTTAGTTTTATCTATTTGCATATCTAAAACTATCAAGGAGTGACCAATATTTTGTTGATATTTGAAGGGGAATTTACAGATGGTACTGGAGGTAAAGGCAGACTCCTCTGCAGAAATTTCTTGAGAACTAAAATAATGTAATCTAATGAATAATGAAATGCAGAATTTTCAGTAAATCTACTTGCTTCGGACCAGCTTTTTTATGCAAGATACCATGGCCAGTTTATATTCAGTTGTGTCTTAAAAATTTCGATAATATGTTCAGAAGGAAAATGATCTATCTTCAGTATCTCATTAGAGTAAAATAGTTTCAGCCACAAATCATCTTTTTATTTATCTTTGTTCATATTTATTAGTCATTTCCTGAAAAGATTTCCCACTTCCTGCTTGGTCATTTAACACGCCAGTATCTTTTTTCTTTTTTCTTAATTCTGTTTTTAGGTGACATATCGGCAGGTGATAAATCCAAGAAAGGGGTGAAGCGAAGGAGAATTACAGAAGACAGCGGTGAAACAGCCAAAAGGAGATCTGCCAGAGTCCGGAACACAAAGTGTAAAAAAGAGGAGAAGGTTGACTTTCAAGAGCTATTGGTGAAATTCCTTCCTTCCAGGTACAGGACCTTAGAACTGCTAGACCCATGTTATTTTTTGAAGGACATGTCTCCTTCAATCTTATAAATGTGGTAAAACTGTTTTTAATGAAAACTACTGGAAACTAATTTAAAAATGAGAACACGTCTGGTGATGTGAGACAATTAGAAGACAATGCAGATGTCAAATTGTGCAAGATCAACAAACAAGGCTGTCTTGGTTTCAACAGAAATTGAGAATTCTGAATCCGTGAGTGTGCTTCAGTTACTATGGTTTCTCTGATAAAATATGTACAAGGTGCCGTGCTTAGATTTGACCTAATAGTAAAGGAAAGAATGAGGATTTTGTTTGTATAGTGTTTTTGTTTCCCTTTCCACCCAGATTAAGGAAATTAGATCCAGAGGAAGAGGAGGACCCTTTCAATAACTATGAGGTGCAGTCAGAGATTAAAGAAGAGAATTTCCAACATGTTGGACCACATAGAATGTCGTTTGATTCTACGACATTCATGGAATCTGGTAAAGATTTCATTATAAATCCTCTTTCACTGTTGGTTATTCTGTCTTGTATGCTTTTCTGTATTTCCCTGTCTTATTCATTTGTATCTTTTATATATATATATCTTGTTTTAATTTCACATAGTAAAATTATACTTTTATCTCAATTGTAATGTCATTTTGAAGTCTTGGGGACTGGTTAATTACTGTATGCAAGTGCTGTGTTGTATGGAGTTGCCCATTTGAGCATATTAGTATCCAATAACTTAATTCTGCCTCTGGAGCACAGGAGGACGTCTGTAACCATTCTGTAAGCTTAGTGCAACAACATTGTCAAAAGTAACTTATTTCAAGTCACAGCATACCTTGATCTTAGTTAAGCATAGCTTTGTTTTTATCTGCTTTTTAGAGAAGCAGGATGTTCATGAATTCTTGCTGGATAACCTGAACAATGGTGGTATCTTGGAGCTGATGATGAGATATCTGAAGGTCATCAGCCAGAAGTTCCTGGTGAAGTGGCCTCCTGGCTTGTCTGAGGTTGTTCTTAGTATCTATACTAGCTGGAGAAAGCACAGTACTAGTCTTCCCAATCCATTACTGAGGGACTCAAGTAATCAGCATATCAAGGTAATGTGTTTTCTTTTTTTTTTTATGTCAGCAGTGTTTCTACTTAGTTGCAAATAAAAAAAAAAATCAGAATGCTGTGCTCCATTGATTTAGCTAGAAGAAGCACACAAAAATACAGCATTGTGTGTCAGATGTTACGGTTTTTATATGCCTAGCATGTGACTACTGTATTTCTGTGTATTTTCATATATATACATCTTTTTTTTTAACAAATTGAACTATGTCTTATAAGTGCATAACTTATGCATAATTTTAAAGGTCAGTACTTCATAGTTATACCATTAAAATCACTGTCCTCATGCTTGCCTTTTCCCTTTAATCCCTGAATTTATTTTAAACTTGATCTGTAAATTATACTAAATGCAATGAATGTGTGGCTTTTGAGACTCCGAAGGGCTACTCTGGTACCATGCACTACTGGACTTCTAAAAATTTTCGTTAAGCTCATGGATTTTATAGATGGAACTGTAGCCCTTCTTCCTATGAACGTAATCAGAAAATAGTATATTCTTCACTGCACAAAACTACCTGGCAGATATCCATGGTGATTTCTAGTGTACTCCTGAAATTTATCCATCAAGCATTAATAAACTCATGAGGCTAGGATGCATATTCAGTGTCATGGAAATGTTGACTTTCTTAAATTTTTCTCTTTGTATTTTTTTAAAAAAAAAAAAAACTTCACACTTTTTCTACAGGATATGATGTTGATGAGCCTTTCCTGCATGGAATTGCAATTAGACCAGTGGCTACTGGCAAAAGGAAAGAACTCTACAGGTAAAAGTCAGGTGTTTCTTTATCTAGTCTAAAAATACTGTAGGTAAATTAAGAAACTGTTCCAGGAATTCACTGGATTTTTGGAGCTGTCTCTTCTATATACAGATATCTTTCTCCATATACACATCTGAAAGGTGCTTATTGCTGGTGCATCGTTTGTCTTCAAGTAGATCCGTACTTTTGAAACTAGTATGTGGGACTCTTCTCATGGGATGCCAGTAACTTTATGATAAAACATAATTGATTCACAGTTTCTCCACGAAATTGCCCTGCTGTCTCTGTGAATGGAAAGTTTGGTTCTGACTTGCCAGGAATTCATTTCTTGGGAGACCTGCTGCAGTTATCGTTCGCGTCCTCACAGCGAGATTTATTTGAGGAAGGCTGGATGGAGTTTGTCACTCGGGTATATTGGCTGAAAGCTCGTTTTCTAGCACTGCAGGTTTGTTCTACTTTTGATTTAACAACTAAAATTTCTCAGCAATTAAAAATCATGCTATTCTCAGCTCATTTTAAGTGTGAGGATTAAGTCAGTTTAAAACAGTTAAAAGCATCCACTTGACAGAATACAAGAATGTTTCTTGACTCGGTGTTTTGATCAGTATGAATGGAAGAATTCTTTCTACTAATTACTCTTTTGTACTCCTAAAAGAATGGGATTTTAATTAATCCAAATTAATCCTTCAAATTCAAGTTGAATTCTATTTCTCTGATTTGTTTTACCTCTTATAAAAGTCACTGATAAGATATACTTTATTTGCTTGCTTTGGTTTGCTTTTTTAGATTTGTTTTTATGTGCAATAATCACATTGGCAATGCCTACTCCGAATTTAAACATTTCATATGTGCTTTGGAAAGCCATTTTGCAGACAGAACTCTATTTTATTTTTCCCCCTGCTATACTTCTGTAGGGAGACATGGAACAGGCGCTTGAAAACTATGATATTTGCACTGAAATGCTACAGAGCTCCACTACAATGCAATCCAAAGCTGGTGATGAAAGCAACATCGTCATACGATTACCTAATCTACATGTTGATTCCATAGTTTCTTTAGAAGAGGTAAGAATTGATTTGCAGGAGTATTCTCCCTGTTTCACCCCTTCCAGTTTCAAAGGTCAGCTATAAATTAGCTCTTTTGTGATGAAAGCTTACCTAGAACTTTGTCCTGGAATTTTTCTGAGAGTAAAGGAATGGTTCATAGCTTAATGATGATGTCATGGCCATCATCTCCTTTTCAAGAAGGTGCCTTTTGGATCTCTTGGTTTTGTACAACATAAGATTGTTTTTATGCAAAATAAAAAGGTTTTTCTATTAGAGGCATTGCGTGTGCAGTGGTAGATTATTAAACCAGTGTTTTATTTTCTATGAACATAACTTCCCCTGATGGTTAAATGAGTTTCTTTCTTCAGCAGTTGTTTTCCACGTAGTAATTTACATACACATTTGAATAAAAGGATGTCTGTTTTCCATTCTTGCTGTTGCTGTTTTGGAGGGTCAACACAGGTTATGCCATCTTCACTTGGAAGTCCATCTGATGGACGTATTCTTGCAAAGAAGTGTGCAATTTGGGGATTTGAGACAAAAAAGTTTAAAGTTATTATTATACAATTGTTACATACTACGTGATAATTATAAGTGTGTGGAACAGCTGAAGTGTTACGTAGTAGGAGTTTTCTTCCCGGTCTACATTCCTGGATGTAACTGTAGAGTTAACACAGCTTTCTAGCTAAAATGTTAGGTAAAAGGCCACAACCTTTGTACACGAAGACAAAATGAAGGTTGGATTGTGCTATGTGTGATATCTGCAGATTGATAAAAACCTAAAATCTCTGGAGAGATGCCAGTCTTTGGAAGAGATCCAGCGACTGTATGAGGCAGGGGATTATACTGCAGTGGTGCATCTGCTCCGCCCAACATTATGCTTTAGTGGAAGAGTAAAACATCTGGAATTTGTAACATCCATACCAGAGAGACCAGCACAGCTGCTTCTTCTGCAGGTTTGTTTAGTTTCTTAAAAACGTTCTTTAAGAAAGGGATTAAGGACTTGCAGCTAATTTACTTTCTGGAAACGGTGAAAGGTTTTCTAGAGTGAGTGTTAATGGTTAAGGAATCTTAATTACAAAACAAAACATGAAACCAAATTTGTAAATGGTCTGAGCAGCATAGTTTTATCAATATCCCTAGAAGCGTGCCAGTTTTTGCTGAGGATGTGACTAAAGGTATATTTTATGTCTGAGACCTATGTGAAATGTGCAGAAAAATTATAAATTAAACTTGAATCATTTGCAGAGACATCTTATGTTTGGATTTATGCTATCTGTGCCTGCTAGGAATACTTCCTTCTTTTGTTGCTGTTGGCTGTTGATGATTGTTGGTGATTTACAGCCATTCTGAACCCAAAAAAAAAAAAAAAAAAAAAAGGCACCTGCTACATGCAGCATGTGAATGATTTCATGGTGTACTGTACCTGTCCTGCATGAATGACAAACTGTTGGTATATATATCCAGTATAACAGCTATATCTTTAGTCCACATAACATTAAAAGTACGTGTACAGATTACATCAGCTGTGGGAGTGGTTAGAGCTATCAGGTTTTCTGGTTGGGGAAAAATAATCGTAAGAAAGACTGAGCCAAATCTTGACAGCCTCCATGCAATCTCATTTACCTAAACTTGGCAGAATATAAAGAAGCAGGAGAGTGTTGCTGTAATACTGGCCTTGTAGTTGCCATTTTGCTATTTATGGAGTAATTAAATGGTAGCACAAGAATATAAGCTGCATATGGTTAGAATTCATTAAACCTGTAGGCATCACATTCTTGAAAATGCACATTTCATGTGTCTCTTATTCAAGTTGAAATTCAGTGATGATTTTCTGAAGTTTATATTCTACTTGCATATTTATCATCTGAGGTCTGGGCGCCTCCTGTTGTCCTTGAATGTTATATGTAAAGGTGTCTTATTACACTTAGTTGAAGTAATCATCTTATCTGTATAATGTGTACAGCCTTCCTTTGCTGTGTTCATTGTTTTTTTTTTTCTTAAGAATATACCCTTTATAATGTATATATTTTTCCACGTTTACGTTCTCTAGGACTCCTTGCTCAAGCTGAAAGATTACAAGCAATGCTTTGAATGCTCAGAAGTTGCCTTGAATGAAGCAAGTCAGCAGATGATGAATATGACAGCAGCCTCTGCTAAAGAAGAGTGGGTTGCTACGGTAACACAGCTGCTCATAGGAATAGATAGCTCATTATCGTCAGACAACAGCATCCTGAAAGAATCTTCTGTAACATCAAGCCTCGTTCGATTAACAACCAACCTGATTCAGGTAACCTGTTCACTGGTACTTGAAAAGAGCCACCGTGTGCTGCAGTCCTTCAGACACCAGTGCAGCTGCTGACTGAACTGCCACCTGCTCACAGTGGTATTCTGGGTCACGGTTTTGCTGGTGCAGAGAGGAAGGGGACCGTTGTCTACAAAGTCTTGGTTTCCAATTCTGTATGTTAAAAAGGCACAGAGTGCACCTGTTCTAGAATCAGTAACAGTACGTACTTTCAAATGCAGAGCTGCCTGAAGTAATTAAAGAAAAGCAGTAAAATAAGCAAAGGAACGTGAAAGTTTTCATATGCTCTGTAATGATGACTATGAAGACTTATTTAGCTGGGTGGGTGCATTTTGTAACTTTGTTCAGTTTAATCATTGTTACTCAGTTGAATTATTTGTATCATGTCTGTTCTGGCTGGTCTTTTCCAGTTGTGCTTTGTAGTAGTTGTGTTTTCTTCTGTACATTTATTTACTTTGAAAAGTCTGAATGTGATATTAACAAAGAGATAACTGGTTCAAAAATGACTATGCAAGAGAAGAATGTCATGAAAGGGGAATAATATTCTACCCTTTCCCATGCCAGCTGATCTTACTTGTAGGACTTTTACCCCTATTCATTGTGGGAAGCTGAGGCTTAATTTATGATTATTCCTGTAGGGTAGAATGCATTATTAGCTACGTGTTGTTTGTAAAGGATTTGCTCCTGACTCTTAATATGTATCATTTTGTGTGTGTAATGCCTGTTTCTTCATTAGATCATAGACTGTAGCATGGCAGTCCAGGAAGAACCCAAAGAACCATATGTCTCCTCAGTTCTTCCATGGATCATCCTACACAGGATCATCCAGCACGAAGAAGATGCTTTTCGATCCCTTTGCTGCCAGCAGCAGCAGAACCAGGGAGAAGGAGGTAATTTTTTTAAATTCTCTTTTAGGTGTTGGAGCTGAACTTCTCTCCATCTTGCTCTGGAATATAAATAAAAATTACGTGTTTGTCATCTCATCTGCTGACTGAAGGGTGTAGATGGATGTACAAATATGACATTCTTATCCCAGAGAAAACTTGTTTTTTTTGCGCTAGCTGAAGCATTGGGTAGTTGGAGTTAACTCAGTTCTGTACTACTAAAATATATGCCAACTTCTTTCTTCCAGTGAATCCTGATACTCCTATGCTGCCTTCTTCACTCATGCTGCTGAACACTGCTCATGAGTATTTGGGAAGAAGATCCTGGTGCTGCAACTCAGACGGTGCACTTCTCAAGTTCTATGTAAGTGTTAGCTTTGTAGAATATCTTAGGCTGAAAAAAAAAAAACCCCTCTGAAATTTATATGGCCAACACCCATCTCAAAGCAGTTTATTAGATTATTACCTTGCTAATGTCTTCACGTTAAAGTACACTTCTGAATCCACTTTTCTTCTCCCTGCAAAGCACATCAACCTTTTAGTCAGTTAAATGTGAACAGTGAAGGTTTGCTTTTCCACTCCCCTTTCCTTGTTATCCTTTCTAAACAGGACTTCTTGTCAGACAGGAGTTGGCTTTGGATAACCACCTTTGTACTACACAAACATCTTAAATGAAAGCTAGTCAGTGATGTACCATGCCTGGAAAGAGTAAAGCACTGGAGAACCATTAAGTGATTGTGCTGAGTACTTAAGTCTTGTAGAAGTATGCCTCAGTGTGATTTCTTCACAAAAAGACAGGTCAAGAATCATGCTCACTTGTGTTCAGTAAGCAAAGTGATAGTCAAGAGTCTTAACTGGGAGAACTTTATGTTAAAGAAAAACAAAGAACAGCAAATGTAAGAAAAATGGCAGTGTGCATAGGTGTTAGAATAAAAAAGTTATCTATTTGGAAGCCAATTCTCTAAAATCTGGCAAGTAATAAGAATATACTCTTGGTATAAAACTGAAAATAAACTTGAGCAGATTATTTCCTGTCATAATTCTTATTCTTCTTTGGACTTCTCACTGAGAGGAATAATTGCTACCTTCCAGTTTTCCTGTTTTGCTTCTTGCCCTGCTATTTTGTTTTCCTCCTAGGATTTGGAGGAGAAGGAAGAACGAGAAGAAATCCGATAGCACTGTACATCATTCACAAACTGAAAAAAACTGTGGTGTTACATCTGTAAACTTGCTGCTAAAGTAATCTAGTGGGATTCTGTATTCATCTTAGTGATTCTAAAAAAAAGTTTTAAACTGGATTTATAGTTGCTCAATTCACAGAACAGAATTTGCCAAGTGTTACTTAAAGTTTGCCCATTTTCCATTGTAGGTAAATATTATCTAGCGCTTAAGAGAGTCTTCTAAATGAAAATTCCATTTTGAATTTTGCAGTTAAACTTGGTTATTTATTTCTTCTAAACTGTAAGAGTAAAGATTTGTAGGACATGATCAGTCCCCAGTTAGGCATCTGGAATGTTGCTGATCCCTCTCAGACTGTGCGCTGTTACCTGGATTTGGTCCTGGAGCTGCGATGTTTTTGACTGTTCTGCTGTTGCTAAATTTGGGTATTTTGATTATACCTGCTTTGGTTTTATACTGCAGACTGAAACAGGTAGTACTTCTATTGTGTTACGAGCTAAATATAACTTCAGCTTATACTTACAGAGCTGAGCTGTTGAACAAAGACGATGAGAGTGAAGAACTACTTCAGTCCTTCTCCCTGTGTCTCAGGGCTATTCTTTGTTCAGATGAGTGTGTTATAAAATCTAATATGCTCCAGCAATGTGTGTGTCTGGGCAGTTTCATTATTAGATGAAAGGAGTTACCCACTCCTTTCAAGATAATTTTCATTATCTCGAAATAGGCCTTTTCAAGATAATTCCTTGAGAAATTCCCCATGGTTAAGGCAGAACATTTCTAAATGTATTGCTATTTCCTTTTTCCCTTGGCTTAGAAATTGAATTGCGGTCAGCTTTTTGCTGCCCAGAGTACTGACAGCCTGGACTACCCCAGCTGTTGGCAGAACCCAAGTAATACAATTCTGTGGCATTCAGTGGGCAGTTCTCTACAGGGATATTTCAGTGGCACTTTACAGATTCAGCTTGACTTCACTGAGGCTTATTACCTTCAGCCATGAGGAAGTGGTGATTAGTTCTGCATAGAGCCACACGGGAATCTCTTCATTTCCCTTCTCAGCACTCCCTGGAGCTTATTAGCCACAGCTCAGTGCCAGACTCCATCTACCTCTCTGTGTCTGAGCAGCGGTGTGGCTAGGCCAGTAATTTAGACAGCTGGGAAGGATGGCGTGGAGAGCCTGAGGGGTTCTGCAGGAGTCGGCTCTCCCTGGCAGGGCTGGAGCTAATGAGCAGCGTTGGAGCTGAGGCTCATTCAGCATGGAACTGTTAGCTTATCTCTGCAGCCTACTCTGCTCAGTCTTCCTGGTGCAAGGAGCATAATACTGTTACATGTGATTTGCCTGTGAGTGGATTCGCCTTTGGGTCCAGCGGGCTTGTTAGCTCAGGCACTGTGCTTCATGAAAATAGATAACCTATTTCCAGACTCAGGCTTGCCCTAAGTGCTGTGCAGCTGCAGTGCTCCGAAGTGCTGAATCTAAATTGTCTGTACAGTGTGCCTGTATCCACAGCCTGGTCAATCTGACAGCGTGCCCCGTGAGCCTGGATAAACTACAGATAATTGAGAGCTGCAAATATGTTTGCCATTGGATCTTTGCAAATGTTATCAAGTACATTGAATGAAATTTTCAGTTTTCAGTCTTAGAGCTGCCCAGTTTTTAAACTAAAATATAAAATAGCATTATTTAGCACTATTTAGCACAAGTATTCAACTTTCAGAAACAGGAGGGTTTTAGAAGGGTAAAGAAAGGGAAAACCAAAATGGGACAAATTATTTGAAGAGAATGGCAGCTTCAAGAATGCTATACAGAAATGTGTTTCATAGACTGATATTCATCTTCTATACGTGTTGAAACACACTTTATTGCATATAGATGAAGAAGATATGCAAGAAAATATATTAATACACAGTTACTTCCTTTGTTACTAAAAATGTTCTGGGGTACTGCTAAGAGCCAAATAAGAATGAGGGAGGTTGTTTTGAACACTCTTTGAGTGATAATTCTGTTACGGGTGTTAGGTGTGATTTTGTTTGCAGCAGTAGGAATATCATGCTTTTGTTACAGTGTCCTGTGGGCTTTGCATCTTCCTGTCAGCTTATTTATCCACGCTTTCTTAAATTTCAAAAGCTACTCACAGGTCCTTACAGGGAAAGTAGTGGAAACAAGGAGACTGCTGTGACTTGAAGGTGATTGCTGATGCTCAAAATCTCATTGAAGTGCCTTCTAAGAATTATCCTGGCTCTACTGCTCTTTTCTTATTTCTCAGGGTTTTGGCTCAAAAAAACACCAAACCCAACCAACCAACCAAAAACCTCTCCTTGAAGTACTATAGAAGTAGTAAGATCTTTTCTATGAATTGTGAATGGATGGAATATCTTATGTTTTCGATTTCTGACTGCAAAATTTGGTGCAGAAGACATTGATGTCTGTGCATTGGAGCCTTCTCCTTGTGGCAGCCCGGCTTATCCACAGCATTGACAAATTGTAGTGTTCATATTCACAGAAGCAACTTGATGTGTAGTGGGAAACTGAACAATCTTAATTAAGTCTAAAACATTAAGTTGATAGCTAATTTTCTTGACTGAAAATAGAGTTCAGGAATTAATACAGAAAACAGCAAAAGCACTTTCTTGCAGTTACAGTGCCATTTATATTTCTAGAAGCTAGTCTCACACAAGTAATATGAGGAATATTTGGTTACGATTTGAGAGAAATGGGTAGTTGTTTATGCTATTTTCATCACATTACTCCAGACAACTAGGTAACTTAATACAAGCCTCAGATCTTAGATGACTTTTTCATTGATATTTGTGATGTTGTAGGTGCAGGTACTAGAAAAAGAACTTGCAGCATCCACTTCTGAAGATACTCACCCATACAAAGAAGAGCTGGAAACGGCTTTGGAGCAATGTTTTTATTGTTTATATGGTTTTCCTAGCAAAAAAAGCAAAGCAAGGTACCTAGAAGAACATTCAGTACAGCAGGTAAAATATGTATTATTTAATATCAGTGAAACTTTTCTGCAGTGATGGAAGGTGCAGCCTTGTTTGGTTTTAATGTACCTTCAGATATTTATGACAAAGATTTTATATCATTTGTGTGTGAGTATATATATATGTATATATATTATATATATATATTGTGTATGAGTGGGTATATACACTTACTGTTTTTACTTTCCTCTTGTAAAACTTCTGTATTTTGCATATTGTAGAAAATAAACTTTTCTTAAAAAAAAAAAGGGGGGGGGGAAGACTTTTTGAATACAAAATGTCATGTTTGAAACGAAATGCTAGTGTAGTCTCACAGTAATTTGTTGTCTTGAAAGTACTGACAAACTGATTTTTATTGAGCCATGACTTTCCTGTTTTCAGCAGAGAAGGAGAAGTTTGAGGTTGAGAACTGTAGAGAGGAAAAATGAAAATGTCAGCTTGTAAGAAGAAAAACTTTAGCAGCCAACCTTGCAGTTTATGAAAAGTGGTACTGTTAAGAATTATGCAAATAAATTATACTACAGCTTATTCTTTGAAATCCATGATGGTGAATATCTGTTAGCTGTTTATCAGAAATATGTGAGATTCAGTTGAAGTTGAGAGAAGAAAAACTACTGAGTGCCACAGGAAAAGGGTTGTAGTCTTAAAGAAGGGACAGAAAAGTTGAGACATCAGTCCTCCACCTGAAACGCTGATTTTTTTTTTGCTTATAAACCTCCAGATGAATTTATAGTTACCAAATGTAAGTGAGCATAAAATTAAAAATAAAAGTTACATTTTGACAATTCTGTTGAAAAAAGTTCTCGTTGAAGTTGCTAAAAAGGAAATGGATTTTTTAGCAGTGCAGCTTCCTTTACAAAAGCAAAATTTGCTGTAAGGAATAAGTTGAACAATAAAAGGAAAAAAACTTGGTCTAACAGGAGAAAACTGTATTAATAAAAATAACAGTTTGTCTAAGCAAGTAGGGTGACTTTATTTTTCAGTGACATGCACTAAGTTACACGGGAATGTTAGTCTGTTAATTGGTAAAGCAGTATGCTGTATTTGCGAGCACCAGGTACTAGTAGTAATTTAATTGCTGAGAGGTTTAATCATAGAATCATAGAATGGTTTAGATTGGAGGAAACCTTAAAGATCATCTAGTTCTAACCCCCAGCCATGGGGGGCTGTAATTTGTGTCCTCCTAGAGTAATGCTTTTTTTTTGGTAACTGGGAAAGTCATAGAATCTCACTTTTAGTAGACACTTTGATTTTGGAATTTGAGGTAATTTCTCCCCTCTCATTTGCCTCCCTCTTCAGGTGGATCTAACGTGGGAAGATGCCTTGTTCATGTTTGAATATTTTAAGCCTAAAACTCTTCCAGAATTCGATAGTTACAAAACCAGCACCGTTTCTGCTGACTTGGCCAACCTTTTAAAGAAGACCGCTACAATTGTTCCTCGAACAGACAAACCTATGCTGAGCCTGGATACTGTTTCTGCATATATTGAAGGAACATGCAGCAAGGTATAATGACTTGCTATAAAAAAAAAGAAATTACTGTAGTGTTATTTTTGTGTTGATTTTCAGATCGTTAAGGGAACGGTTTATTCAGTAGTGCTAAATTTCCTCAGATAATTGCATTCAAATGAGATAAGAATGACAGCACCAAAGCTTCTGGTCTTGAGATTTAATATTAAGTGGAGTCGGTGTGAGATGTTCTAAGTGCTCTGTAAATCTGTGGAATGTTTTCACTGTCTTCATATTCGATACCTTCGTATTCTGTGATGAAAAGACTGCTTTCACTGTAAGAAAGAAGCAAGAGTTCAGCTCATTTAATATGTACCTTTTATTAATCTTTATTATTTATTTATTATCTCCAGGCGCCGTCTCTCCCAGATGGTGCAGACTATTCTCCACCAGTGGTGACTGAGTTGTATTACCTGCTGGCAGACTATCATTTCAAGAATAAAGAGCAATCCAAGGCCATCAAATTTTACATGCATGACATTTGTATTTGCCCAAACAGGTTGGTATTGTTGAATCGTACTGCACGGTATTCATTCTTCTCATTTATTTCAGTATTAGGAAAGCATAGAAAAGAAACTTTATTTTTGTTTCAGGAGTTAAAAACAAACAACCTTGCAATCTGTTGACCTCTTTTATGTACCTTGCTTAAGTATGGTATGTAGGTGATGTTTGAACTAAATCTGTTTCTTAGCAATGTCTAACTTATTGAAATACCACCAAGATTAAGCAATTTCATGTTAAAAATTGATTAAATTTTAGGGTTTGCCTATTGGATGTTAGCTATCATTTCAGTTCTCATTGTAGACCAACGTCAATGACAAAAACTATAGTTTAAATTACTTGAGAAAGAAGGCTGTTTCTAAGTCCAGTCACAGAACAGAGACAAAAGGGAAGGTGATGGCACAGAGCAATTTTACATGGGAAATCTATGGAGGAAATAGACACAGTTTAATGGTATTGAATCCTCTGGTCTGGGAACTGGTTAGGAGATTGCTAGAACTTTAGTTTGAAGCTTGATAAATTACAAAAAAAAAAAAATCCAACATGTTACTCCGGAGTTTTATAGGTGTTACAGATAAATGACAGTGCATTTTGACTTCATTCTGTGACATTTTGTTGTTCAGAAGAAGATGCCTTGTGTGGTAGCGTAGTATTTTTGCCCTGGTCATTTTAGATACTATTTCTTAAGATGTCTGTATTATGGTTCTCCTTCCATTTCCCTCAGGAATCTCTCTGTTGAGGTCTATTGACCCAGAAATCAGCTTTCAAATTAGCAAGAAATTAACAAGCAAAACTGTGAGAATGTTGTGATTATTCCTTTGGTATTAGGATAGCGGTGGAAAAAAATACAAATTCCAGAGCCACTGACCTAAGATGTTAAGTTGAAGTTATGTAGGGAAACTATTCTTCTGACTGCTGTCAGTGATATAATAAATACAAGACTGGACACTGAGTGTTTATCTCAAAGGCAATCTTTCTTATTTATCGAAATTTCTCTATGTGAATTTGCTTTTTGTGATATTTATGTTGGAAAATAATTGTGATGATAAAAGCTGCTCACAGTTCAGTCTAACAACACAAAATGTCTTAATGGCTGCTGGCAGTTACGTCTTTGCCATTCAGTGCAGTGCGTATGGGGGAGATTGTTGATGTGTTATTTTCTTGATTGCCTAGGTTTGATTCATGGGCAGGCATGGCTCTGGCTCGAGCAAGTCGTATTCAGGACAAGTTGAACTCGAATGAACTGAAAAGTGATGGCCCCATCTGGAAGCACTCTACTCCTGTCTTGAATTGCTTCAAGCGAGCCCTAGAGATTGACAGCTCTAACCTCTCCTTGTGGATAGAATATGGCACCATTTCTTATGCCCTGCATTCTTTTGCATCTCGACAGCTTAAGCAGTGGAAATCAGAACTCCCTCCTGAAGTTGTGCAGCAGGTGAGATTTAACTTAGAGTAGTGGGAACTTCTAAATCTTTTAAATGGTCCTTTCTAACACAATAACTTGAATATTTACATGCTATATGTTACCTATTGGACTGTATGTTTAGTTAGTGATACTGGAAATTCTAGTTTTCATTCATAAAAGCAGTTGGCGTCAAGCACTGTTTAAAGAGTTTGGGGTTACTGTTTTGTTGTTGTTTTGCTTTTCTTCCTGTGTAAAAATTATTTTGAGCCTAATCTTTGAATTGTCTTTAAAAGATTACTGAACGATTTGGAAAGGTGAGCTATGTTTACCTTACCTTTCTGTAAGTATCATGCAACATTTCCAGAAAAAGGTGAAATATATACATGTTTAAGTAGTGAAAAGTGCAGGAGTTACTCTATCTGTGCTCATGTGTCATCTCTTGTGTCTAAAGCCATCTGTTTTCTATGTTTTGGGGCTATTTACTTGCACAAACTATCAAAATGAGGAGCTTGATACATTTTCATAGAAAAAATTATTAATTCATTAGTATGGAGTTTAATGAGCAATGGCAGATACTCCCTCTGACCTTGACGGAGTTGCAGGGGGAAATGTTTTGTCTGTTCTTTTTGGACCAGTAAACTGAATTTCTGATTTAACTGTTCTGACTCACAAATATTACATAGTCCAGAATATGTGGGAGCGGTGTGAAAAAAAGAAGCACTGCTGCTGTGTGACTGTTGTGTTCTTGAAACTTACTAGTGTTTGAACTACAGAGGATGGCACTGGAACATACTTTGTTACCAGGACAATGTATTTACAGCGGGTGATGGGTCTTCCATTTCAGCTGCATATGTAACTGTATTAACATTGCACTCAGTGTAGCTGCTTACATGGCATTTGACCCTCTGCACAAAAATGTGATGTAAGCACATATACTAAAGGGGGGCAAGTGCTGTGTTGTGGTTTAGTTGTTTTTTTTTTTTTTCCCAATAAATATGTGTGCAATGACATCTAACAATACAGTTTTCTTTATAATGGCTATTTGTTAATAACATCATAAGAGCTTCGAAACTAACTACTCAGAAAATTATTATGCTTTATGCCTTTGTTCTATTAAAAGTTTGCTCTTATTGTCTCGTGGCCTCTTGGCTGCAAGGAGCTTGCTAGAGATTTTCAGGGATAATGCTGAAGTTATTTCACATTGTCAGATAAGAAGTATAATGCAGACCAGCCATGTGAAGTTGTGGATGAAATCAGAACGTTTATTTAGCATTACTTGAATTAAAGAGCATGGCTCTTTTTTTTTTTTTTTTTTTTTTTTACAAAATTCTGTTTTATTAAAAGATTAATTGGAACAATATAATCTTCCTTCCAGGAATATATCTTCTCAGGATTGTGTTTCTCATACACAAAAGGTCAAAAATGTTTTAAAGAATGTACCTCATCTTTGCTATTTATTAGCAGGAGTGCATTTTTAGCATTTTTCATCGTAGCCACACTGAACTCATGTATTTCTCAATGCTTCATTCCATCTCAGATGGAAGAACGCCGAGATAGCATGTTGGAGACAGCCAAGCTGTGCTTCACGTCAGCATCTCGCTGTGAGGGAGACGGCGATGAAGAGGAGTGGCTTATTCACTACATGCTGGGAAAGATTGCAGAGAAACAGAAGCAGCCTCCTGTTGTCTATCTGCTTCATTACAAACAGGCAGGTCACTACCTGCATGAGGAGGCTGCCCGATATCCAAAGAAGATTCACTACCATAATCCACCAGAACTTGCCATGGAAGCACTGGAGGTAAAAGAAGAAAGCAAAAACCTAGACTTGAAAGCAGTGTTCTCTACAAAAAACAAAATACCAGTTGTTATTGGTATTGCACCCAGAGCATAAATGATGCCCTGCATCTGGCAACATTTACAAAACTAATTTAGAGAATAAAGTGAAGTTGGTTATTCAGGCTGTTCCTGTTTTAAAGACAGCTTATGTGTACAGTCTCAATACTGGACAGTTCTCACTTGGCTGCACACAGCTCATTAGTCAGGTTTTATCAAAATCATGGTGAATATGTTTCACAAGTTTCTCATACGTGTAAGAGCAAAAGTTTATGCATGAATTGAAATGGCAGTGATAACACCTTTGCTTTCCCTGTGTGTCTGGTAAAAACAGGGGATCTGGATCATACCCAGTGGTGACTTCAGCGTTGTCTGCTGTTACTGTTGTATTCTGTAGGTTGCATTTATAAAATTTTTCAAGTTCTCAGATTCTGTCATTTGCAAGCAAGGGCAAGTCCTCTTCAGGAAAGTTAATGTATGAGCTGACTGTCATATACTAACTCCTGCTACAGAGAACAGTCTGTTATTATGTGCAGAGCTATGCATTCTCTAATGACTAAATGTGCTTGGGTGTTTTCTAGGTGTACTTTCGACTTCATGCTTCTATTTTGAAACTTGTGGGGAAGCCAGATTCTGGAGTAGATGCGGAGATATTAGTTAGCTTCATGAAAGAAGCTTCTGAGGGACCTTTTGCCAGGGGTGAGGAGAAGAACACCCCAAAAGCTGCAGAAAAGTGAGTGCTAATTTCCAGGAACATCACTGAAAGGCAAACTTCCAAACTGCTGAATGATGAACCATTAAAATGAAAGTGAATGAAACATAAACCAAACCAAATGAGTAGATTTAATTTTAACACATGCAATTTCAGGCGCCATGTGCCAGTTACTGACCTTTTGACTATACAATGTAGATGGGAAGGGAACAAAATAGAACAACTTTGATCTTGTGATCCATTTTGAAACAACTGTTTTATTTTTAATCAACAATCAAAATTGCGAAAGCAAACACTTTCATTTTGAAGGTTAAGAAAGTTTAGTCTGCGTATTTTGTCATCTTAACAACTGTAAGATAAATAATGTTTTACTGCTTAACACTAGTGGGGAGCATATGATCAAACATTCAAACAAATTTTAGTAAGATTTGATAAATGTATCGGAAATGTCATAACATACAGTCTCTTTTCTTTCTTTGTATATGTTACTGATATGTTAATGCATATCTCTCTTACTGCATCTCTCTTATTGCATATCTCTGCATATTTCTCTTTCTTACTCTCTCCCAGGGAAAAAGCTTGCATGGTTGATGAAGACTCTCACTCTTCAGCTGGAACAGTGCCGGGCCCTGGGACTTCCCTGCCCTCATCCTCCGGTCCAGGTCTGACATCCCCACCTTACACAGCCACTCCAGTTGACCACGATTACGTCAAATGTAAAAAACCCTGTCAGCAGGCAACGCCGGACGGTACAGTCCCTGTTCTCAATACTGGCAGCACAGGGAGGTGCTTTAATCATGGGGGGTCTGACCTGAAATGATCAATCTGCTCATTTCAAGAAGGGTGATGGGTCTGTGGTATCACGGGCAATATTGATGCTTTATAAATTCAGTACTTTAAATAGAATCAATGTACAGTCAGAGCTTTAAATACAAAATTCCAAGTTGTCACCTGCCACCGCTGACACCTGTCATTTAGTCAAAATGGGGCTGTTGACAGAAGGAACATGCAGCTGCCTGAGTTTTCAGTAATTTTTTTTTTTCCTGCAGAGCTTAATGTCTGAGCTTATTAAGAAAGATGTGGATTCAGTCTTTAGAAGACTGGATGCTCTTTGAATGCCTGTGTGAACTGACCAGGTGAAAATTTGAACTGTGGCTGAAACAAAACAAATCGCTAAAAGGCAAAACAAATCAGTATAAAAGAGTATTATACTTTTTTGAAGGAGGCAGGTGGCAGCTATTTTGAAAATATTGTGTATCAGCACGAAGTGATTTGCATGACAATCCAGTAGACCTCATCTTTTGGTTTTTATCATTTGCAATGACTGACTAGCAGCTCATCTTTATAGGCTATAAAGTGATATAATAATAATTGTCTTTAAACAGCAGAAGGTAGGATGGTATCACAGCGTTACTGAAGATTTTGCAACATGTAGAACACAGCAGAAATTAAATTACTGTTTAAGTAATTCAACATTATTATCGGGCTAGGAATTTTATTCTCATTCTACTCTTCTGATCATTTGTTTATCCATCTGGATCTATGAATATCAGCATTCAAGAAGGAGTAAAATATCTGCACTGTACAGCATAGTGTTGGTAGAATGTGGTAGGGCCCTGGAGAGGTGTCTGCTTGGTATGAATTTGTTTGGAGGGTGGGATTCTCCCTGCTGTCAGTTGCCGAAGAACGGTCATTTGTAAATTACTTACATTGACATAGTTTTGAAACAAATGGAAACTCTGCAAGGTGAATTTATTCTTTTTCCCCAACAGATAATTCTTGGTGAAACTGACAGAAGTTCCTTCATTTCTTTCACTGAATTGAATATAGAAATAATTCATTTTATCCATGCTTACATTTAAATCTGGAGTAATTGATTGGACTGTTTTGATACCATATGTAATATGTTGGTGTAGTGGTCAGGCTCTTGTGTCAGTCAGCCTTTTGATGTCTTTTTGAAACACTGAAAACAGAAGGGAGTAAATATTTAAGTATTTCCTAAACCATATTCCCTGTAAGAAGCAGTTCTGACTAAGAAGACTACATCTGCTCAGGTGCTGCAGACTTGGAGTGTCCCCAGGAGACAGATAAGTTAGATGGCTTTTCCCATACTTGTCAGTAGTACATTTGCTCCGAGTGAGATATTATGAACTTTGGCAGAGTGACTGCCCAGTGGAGGCAAAGCTGGCTGCTCAGCAAAGCCTGAAGGTGCAAGCTAAGGAACATCCACACCTGTCAGCATAGCAGTTCTTGGGGCTGCTAGCTTAGCCTACCTAGGACTTGGCTTTGCTGCTGTCACAGCAATTCAAAATGCCAGCTACTGAAAGAAGCAGAGTTAGGGGGATCTTTAGGAAGGCAGTGTGCGTTTACGACAAGTAGAACTGGGAAGTACTGCATCATTCGTTGTGTTTTGTAAGTTACTGGCAAAACTAAACTCTGGATAGAGCATACTGAAGTGCTCCAGGAAACTGAAATAATTGCCTTGGGGCTGCTGCAGATGGAAGGGGAGCTAACAGGCTGAGCAGCGCTTGGAAGTCTCCTGCTTTTATATTGTTACATATACTGTGCTCCTCTGCATTCATTTGCATTTTACTTACATTAAAATACATACTTTTGAAGTAAAATGCTCTTGACAGCTTACATATAATCACATCACTGAAAAAAACTGGTGCCTGCACCTTCCATTGTATTATTCCCCAAAATAGCAAGAAACTATCCATCACTTGACTACTCTTTAGGCTTTTTTTGTTAACCATTCTGACAGTAATTGAAACTGCTGTTCACGGGCTGGATAATTTGGCCTAAAGTCAGCCTAGATATTTATTTTTTCTGAGGCTTCACAATACTCTTATTTACTTTTGCAAAAGTAAACACCTCTTGTATCAATATTGTTGATCGTGTATGACAAACAGAATGAGTGCATTGTACAGATTCTTACCCACAAAGGAACCAGTAAGTACAGCTTGTGAAGTAACTGAACTTTGTTTTCCTCATGGCACTTCCTAGTAGAGATCCTCCTCAAGGACACAAGTGTTGAGTTGCAGCTTGTATTTGGTGGCTGACTAGCTGCTGTTATGTGTGCAAAGTAGGCAGCCTCCTTTCTCTCTTCCTGTCTTTCCATTCAGGAGCTTCCTTTCCTTCCTTCTGTTAATCCTGTCTTTTCTGTTGTCACCCCTGCCTGTTGCTGTTTTATAACTCTCCAAAATGAATACCTGCATTTGAGAGTAGAAGCCTGAGGCTTAGACTTTTTTTTTAATTTTCCAAGAACATACTGGGGAACAAGAAGAATCAGGAACTCAGTGGGGACCCAGGCTCTCACTGCCTGGGATATCCCCATGTTTACACAGCTAAATGGCCATTGTTATATACCAGAATGGACAAGCTCATTGTTATTTATATCAGCTGGATTCGTGCAGCCATTAAAAACCAATTGCAGTACAGGCTTCAGTCAGTTTGTTTTGCTAAATTTTGGGCTAAACATAAAAATTGGTTAGGAAAGCAAAAGAACTATTAAAAAAAAATAAACAAAACAATGATCAGAGAAATCAGGTTTCCAAATGTGTACTAGAGATTGTTGTGTGGTCTTTTTTGCTGTAATATGCTGTTGTGGTGTTGATATTCAATTACAAATTACTGTGGTATGCAGATGATGTATTCAGTGCTCATTTCTACTGCAGTGTTAAGATGTCTTATCGTTTAAGTCTTCATCCATGTCATGTAGTATGTTGTGTGTAGTTAGATGTAATCATCCTTTTTGTGTTTGTCTTTGCCTGATTGCTTTTGCAACCAATATTGCCCGTGCTGCCTCTAACCTTTTTACAAATCTCTGTTCCCCAGGCATTCTCTTCCTGCTTTTACCTGTCACGGCTTGCTTTAAGTAATTGGCAAATCCTGCATGATAACCTCACTGGGAAAGGCTACTTGCTTCATGCTGTGGGAGAAGTCTCCCTTCATAGTATGTTGGTCCTGTAATTCTGCAAATGTTACGAAGATGCACAGTTTCTTGTAAGCGGGGCTTCTCAACATCCTGATGAGACAAAGGTGATCTCTGAGAAACTTCCTGCACATAGGCTGTCACTCATGTTAAAGTGAAAAAGCTTCAAAGATGGGGTAGATATTTCTGTGCATAAAAAGAACGTCTGCATTGCATTTTGGAAAATTAAAATCTAGCTCTTCAAAATTCCATCTCTCCCACAGTTTGAAATGAAAGCTTCAGGTCTGCAATGCATATCCTATTCTGGCACATGGTAGTGGATGTTCATGGGGACTGCATACTGGACTCCATGAATAATGAATCAGATCCAGTTTATTGCAGTATGCTCTACTTTTACTTTTTCCCCTGTTTAACCTCTTGCTGATTAGTGCAGCACTGCCAAAGAATTTGACCGAATGAACGGAGCATTGATGAGGTTTTGTTGCATTGCATTGGAAGAGAAAACAGCAATACAGGACTGCAAGTTACCAAAACACATTCAGTGATCGGTGTAGCTGGACAAAACACTGACTTACATCTGATTCATTTTATAAGAGAACTCCCTTTATATGTTCAGAGGATTTGCTGTCCTCAAGGAATTAACCTGCTCCCATGCAAATCTTTGCAATTCTTTTGCTTTCAGTAATGTGCAAATGCCTTTGCAGAGTTGGATGTTGTCTTCTGTTATGGTAGAAACTGTTTCAACAATGAGAATGGTCTGATGCATTGTGTTTCTGACCATAGAGCAATACTAAAAATGTTCTTACGTACAAATAAAGAGAAATGGGGGGGAAGGGGGGAGACAGTATCAGGTAGGCAGGGTAAAGAGAGTGTGTAGATCTTCAGCCTTTGAAGAATCCACTTTATTTTTCTGTGAGAGAATACATATATATATCCATAAGCTGTGAGCTGTGTAGCAGAAATTTTCTTTACTTTAAACTGAGCTGAGCTATGTAGGTCACTCCAAAAGTAATGCCTCCTATTGATTCCCATGGAAATTCCAAGAGATACAAAGAGCACAGTAATACTGTCTGATACAGCAAATTCTCAGGTACCAAACGTTTTTTCAACAGTCACCACTGTTAGCTCTGCATTTTTGCCAGTGATGAATAAGAGCCTGCTTCTAAAAATCTGCACCAGCAGAAATGACCTCTCACTGTCGCCACAGCGGAAATGCATCACACACCCCTCACTGCACTCACAGCCACTGCTGGGTCTCCGTAAATGTTCACAAGTGTCAATGAATGTCACTGGGGGCCGTTTTTTCCTCATGGAGGAATTCAGTTCCACGCCTTTGCTTCATTCGCACTTCCATGTCAGGCACCATTTGTCGGAGTGCCCCTCTGCTGCCATCTGTCACGTGGCAACAGAACATAATGGGATACTGGCAGGAAGGTTCAACCTCTACTGCCCTACCACCAACATCCGCGTGGGCCAACAACATAAAATAAGAGGCATTACTTTTGGAACAGCCCTCCTACTTAGCTTTTTAAAAAACCTTTCTCTGCCACTTGATTCTGATTTTTGATCAGTAGCTGAATGTTTGTGACACTCCCAGATACCTTGTTGTTATAACTGAGTATATGTAAGACATTATTCAGAAGAAGTGAGTTATACTCTATTGGCTTTCCAAGCCTGTTGCCTTTCCCCACACGCAGTGCTTCCGAGCTCCTCTCCCTCTCTGCATTTCAAAGAAGCTTCAAGGAATGGAGGACAGGCAACACAATTACAGAGCTGCATAATAATTAATTGGCAAAGATGGAGTACCTTATTTATATTGGCATGGTGAAGCTGTACTTCAGCTCCCCTGAGAATAAATTATGTCAGTTTGTACCACGAGCTGAGCTGAGTACCTTCAGCAATTCTGCTCCTTCTGTATGCTATTTTTTAACTGCAGGTAACAGTTGAACTTGAGATTAGGACAAAACACGTAACTTTCTTGCTGCAATTAAAAGCCACTGCCTGTTCTGCTATTCACTCTGAGATATGAAGAGCAATTCTGTGTATTTGGCAATCCTCCTCTAGTTAACTTCCTCTGGAGAAAAACTTCCCTGTCATACATATATATGAAATACAACATACTGAATCATAGTCCATCTTCTCATGCAGAGAGGTTAGTGTAATCTCTCAGTGATATGTTATTGGTCTAGCAGTTCTTGATTTACATTCTAACGCTTCATCTGTTATAACCCACACGTCAGAACTGACCTCCAAGCTTATGGCAAAATTTGGAAATTTGCAATTTTCTTTTTCCTTCCCTAATGAGTAATTCAGCCTCTTTACTATGGATGCAGAAACTTCCTTTAAAAATTATCAGGGGAGCTACTGTAAATGTTTTGCTGATGCCAGCTGGGAGTTCAGTGTACCACAGAATGTTATTAAGGCTCTGTAAGTGAGTCACTGAAAGCTTGGCTGACCTCGCCTCAGAATCATTCTTTTCCAATTCATCCTGATTGTATCTCTTCTGTATAAAACTTATCATCATTATCCAACCCTAAAGCTTCAAATTAAGAAACAAATATTCTTTCACCATTCTTTTTCAAGATCCAGTCTTATTAATACCAGTTAATTGAAAGGGAAGGTTTTCTTTGTGTTTTAGTGAAAAGCCAAAGAATTGTATCAAATGTGGATTCATTCTGCTGGAATCCTAATAAGGAGAATCTGATCTGCAAGCTGAAGGTCTGTGGAGGGATTCATATCGACAATGTAAATTCATAGGCAGCCCATAGCTCTCTTGAACATATGCGATTTGGGTGGAATAGAAGAAATTTAATTAAAAAATCCGCTCATTTTAAGGGCCTTTGCTTTTTAAAATTTTCTTTCTTGATCATATCAAGAAACTTAATGAATAAGTATGCAGTGGAAATACCTAGACAACGTATATAACACATCTCTCGGTTAAGCTATTCTTCTGCCTTAAGCAGAAACTGCAAGTTTATGTTCGAGGCAACAAATTTAAAGAGAATTGCCCGTCTCATAATTTTGTGTTGGACGTGGAATTGTGCTGGCACAATATTACAGAAAAATGGCAGTTTCTCATCTCAGCCATGCAAGGTTGCCTCTGATAATCCTTGATGTAGAAGAACGTGGCTTATAGCAGGCTGGTTTTGGTCATGGAAGATTTTCTCTTGCCTGTTTGTTTGGAGTGTGAATTTTGTCCCCTGCAGTTGTGTTCCTGTATGACTTGTCTTGTGCTCTAACAGCTGTCGTTAGATTAGCAGCTTAGCTCTGACCATAATGTAGTCAGCAACCGCAGTACACCATTCCACTCAGTTACTTCTGTCAAGGCCAATTCGTTTCCATTCTTCTGTCAATTGCCTTAGTCTAAAGAGAAGTCTAAGAGTTTTCCTGTCTGTCTTAGACCTAGCTCTTTGATGGGTTGTTTGCCATGTCAAATCACCTTTCAGAATGTTTGGTGAACGTCATCTAATGCCTGCAGGATAGGTGACATCAGTGATCATTCCTGTAAGTCTTTTTCCTCTCTAATGGTACTGAGTTATGTTCTTTTTTATCCTTCACAAGTAAGTTTTATTATTGTTCAGCTTTATTTTATCAACAGAGTTTTGATTGTGTCAGACTCTAAATTCTACTGAGTGCTTCTCAAGGCAAATGGTACAGTAGAGCTGCAAAATATTTTAGGGTGATATGGCAACTGAAATATTTTGTTCTCAACCTAACTGCTCGTCAACATTAAGCATTGTTCCTTTTGAGTCAAATTCCAGGATTGTATTCTAGGAAGAAATTTGATGGGGGCAGGGAGCTCTCTATTACATTAGCGTTAAATAATACCTAGTGAAAGAGCACTGGGGTTTTCATTTCTTAACACAAAGAGGTGAGATGAAAATGATGAGCTGAAGTAGACAAGTTAAAAGAAAATAAATACCTTATAGACAACAGAATTAGTGGTTGTTAAGGATCCTGCATTGCACTGGGAAGATGTTTGCAGAGTGGCTGCGGTTTTGCATTACTGTTACCAATATGCAGCTCCATAAGTATGAAATAGTTGATTCCTTCTTTATCTGTTTTGCAGAGAGGAGTCAGGATAGCACTGCAGCAGTGCTGTCTGACTCCAGTTCCACACAGGATATGTTTAATGAGCCTGCCAGTTCTCAAGACAGCCTGCGGAAGCCTTACACAGAGAAGAGGATTTCTACTGCCTGTGCTGATGCACTGATGCCCAGCAAGGAGATCCTGGGATCCACTGAGGAGAAGAGTAAGCCTATCTTAATAGATAATGTCAGCTAGTATTTTCTCATTAAAATGTTTCTTCTGGCATGCAGAAGCACTGAAATATGCTGCACTGTGGCTGAGAATTTTAACTTGGCGTTATTGCTGTTTATATTAGTGTAGCTTAAAATTATAACTGTGCTTTGCACGTGTGGCCATTGTCCCAATTTGTAATGCCTGTTAAACCTTACAAATTGTTGCCAGTGGTGGCCCCGTGACTTGCTTGCCTTCTTTTAGGGCATTAATTACTATTACTTCAGTGCTTCAAATCTCCAAGTAATTTAAGTACTTATTTCAAAATAATCTCAGTGAAAATAGTTTTTTTCCCTAAATACAGATGCACTTTTTGTTCTAACCCAGCAACAGCTTGATATTCAGTTCTTAAAAAAGCAGCAGCAGTGGAATTAGATGTTTTATTCCCCTGGATATTTTATGTTGTTGGAGAGTGGAATTGCTTTCTACCACACTTTTCCACATATAATAAAACTTCTGTATTAAGTCTTCTGAACTCCACTGGAAAAATTGTTTCAGAATTTTTTCAGACCTTATCCAGAAGCTGGAGTTTCCCTCTCTCCAGTATTTGTACAGTTGAACATGGCAGTGGTGGGGGTGCACTTCACTAGGGAAAGAGAAACAAAACAAATGTATGAATTATGCCCACTTTTCTGGGTTGTGGGTACTTTGTGTGTTAGGGCTCTTTTGCTAGTTCAGACTATGCTTTAATTTCTTCCAGTTTAGTAGAACCACAGAGCATGGTATGGGGAGAGATAGCCCTGATTCTCTTCACTGATCTCAGTAGGAGCAAGTGCCCACTGCCATCTTTTTGCTTGTGAACTTTGATAGCTTGGTTTCTTGTTTTCATGAATACTTCAGCACATATCTAAGCCAGGGAAGTCTGTGGTGATGTTTGCATCAATAGAAAGTAGACACCAGTTCCTGATTTTTGTTAAATGGTACTTAAACAACCACGAAATCCAGTAACCTTTTGGGTGATGGACTAAAACCAGGGCTCTTCTTCAGGCTTGCAGTGAGTTAGTTGTGTTACTGTCATCACTTGACATTTATTAGAACAAATGTTGTAACTGCAAAGTACCTTCCTGACTCACCTCCAAACCTCACTCAATGTCAAGCTTTATTAAGGCTTAATAAACTTCTGTGATAGCTGTGTGTTATTCTATTCATTATGTGTGTTTAACATGTACTAAATAGAAAACGGCTGCACATGCTTTCGTTCCCTCTGTTGCGTGAACTGCTAAAATTTTTCCAGTTGTTTTAATCAGCAGCGGTTTAACTAAGCAAAATATGGAAACAAAACTATCTCTTTTTAAGTGAAAGATCTATATTCTTGCCACAGAAAAGGTACTTGAAAAAGCACTTCTAAGAAAGGCTTAAAAGTTATTACTGTAAAGCTATCTGTAGAGGAAAATTATGATGGATACGCGTGTTGTCCAAGCAAATTTAGAAAAACTTCTGCTCTGGAAAGCATGCTTGACTCGAAATTCTGCCTTATGGGAGGAAAAAATTCAGGAGCAGCTTCATATTTGAGTATATCTCTAGGCTGCTCAGACATAAGATCCTAATGCAAGAAGCTGGTCAATTGAAATATGAGTTACTGCGGAAATATCTGGATAGAACTGCAGGTCCTGCATAATCTACAAGGCTAGGTTCGCTGCTGCTGATAGCTCTGAGCCTAAATTGTGTTCTGGAATTGTATTCTTCTAGGTACGGTGTTGAGAATAAGACATTTCACTTGGTGGGATGGCTTTAATTTTCTGCTCTTTTTTACTTTATTTGCAATAGAATTTCATTGAATTTAAAGTCTTACTTGCTTCCCTGCCACCCCACCCCCCCTGTTATCTTACTTGTTAAACATCAAGGATAGTCATAATTTTTTTTCAGAAAGCATTGCTAAATATGTCTATGCTGTAATGAAGAAAAGGATTGCCATTTGTTGTAGATGACGTTAGTCATTTTGTACGTGTTGTTTGCTGTTTTGTTATATTCATTGTCATTTTTAGTTCTCTTAATGTTCCAGTTACAGGAAAATCAGAAGAGCTGCTGGAGAGCTCAGAATCTTACCATCCCGTTGAGCCTTCTGGCCAAAAAGTTCTGGTGGACCCTCAGCCTACTTCTGGCAATCCTTCCAAAGCTGCAATCCCCCCACCCTCGCAGTGGGACTGGAAGAAGAAAGCTGAAACGTGTGGAGATGGATCCGAATTCCCTCAGGGTCTTCCAGCAGACCTTGAGGAGCAGCGGAAGTTCCTGACAGAGCAGTGCGTTGCCTCCTTCTGCTTGTGTCTCAGCCGCTTTCCTCAGCACTACAAGAGCCTCTACAGACTGGCTTATCTGTACACCTACAGCAAAACGCACAAGGTGAGCAGAGCACTGCTGCAGCAGCTGACTGGCTGTGCTTATTGCCTCAGTAAATAAACCGTGTTACCATTTCTACTGCTTCAAAAGTTGCAGTGTTGAAGTACAGCAGATAAGTTTGTTTCTCCAGTTTGCATTGGCACAATGTGTTTTTTTTTAATATTATTATTATTGAATTAAGTTATTTTTTGTCATTCAGTGGAGAATTACCTTTTAGGTACATCACCTAAATGAAGGAGTTCTAATAAAAATGACAGTACCTGTTTCTTTTACTGAGTAACTGGACTGACATGTGTCTTGGAAGCAGAAATTCTTCAGTATTGATGTAAACAAACCACGTGACCCAGATAAGCTTTCTGGCTGTCTTAGGTCTTTGTAGAGTGAATGTTTCTTCCAGCATCAGAGCATGGAGATCACTAGCAATTTGGGCCCATGTCCTAAACAGCACACAGTACAAAAGTGCCTTCTTAATTTGAATGCATATTAGCTATATACATACACATAAGGTGAGAGTGCGTGCCTTAAAAAGTAAAATTTTGATTCTTCAGGTCTGGAACAATTAAAGGTAATATATTCATTGTGTACTATTTATGTGTATGAATAGTAGAAATTATCAGAGCTCTTTCACTAATTGTCATAATTAAGGTTTAAACTCACAAATATCGTATTTCAAAATCCTGTGTTATGTCATATGCTGCGCTGCATTACTTCCAGATTTCTCTTCCCACCACTGAAGCTTTCACAAATCGAATCTCCAATGTGCAGTCAGGTAGGGATGGGAAGCTAACAGAAGCAGTAATACCATTTACTCATAGCAGAAAACATATTTCCAGTACTGCTGCAAATTGAGCAATAGCACGTATTAGCAACCCGTTGAAAGGTGATGAATATTTCATATGGCTGTAGAGTGATTATCCAGAAAAATATGACCATTTTTTAGAGAGAACTTGTTTTGAAAACATTCTTATGCTGTTTGTATGTGACAGTTGTTAATTCTTTCATGAAACTAATCATTAAGAGGAGCTGCAGACTCCTGCAATCTGTCATTTGTTGCTGACAAATGATTTTCTATCAACATTTAACAAGAAAGGCTGTCTATTTGCAGTTCAGTGGTTCAAATAGCATGTGTCCTTCCCTGAGGAACTACTTGTAAAATATTTTCTTCATTTTTTTTTTCTCAGTGATGATACCTCCTCCTTTGCTACTCTAGATATAAATATCAACATATTGAATTGTGATGTTTTTCTGTATGAAATGCACGTTGTTTTCTAGATTTAATCTTGTCTTGGAACTCAGAAAAATTGAATCTTTCTCGTGTGAGCCTAGTAGTTATCAGGTTGGTTTCAAGGAGCATTATTGGGTTTTAATATCCATTTTGTATTATTTCTCTAATAAACAACCACTCAACACTACCAAAAAAAAAATCCCCCCCAAAACCCAACAAACTTCCAGCTAATATATGCAGACTACATACGTTGATTGGGTTAGAATTAGATCAGGTTGAGCTGATGTGGAGGCAGACTTAAGTTACTGGGAAATTTTAGAAAGCTGAGATGATTTTTTAAATGCATATAACCATCTTGGAAAATTCAGCATTTATGCACCAGTGCCAGGAATATGTATGAAGAATGGAGACTGATGGCCAGAATTCATGGCTCGCCAGGAAAGCAGAGGGTTGGCAGGTCTCCACTCTGCGCAGAAAAACAAGTTTTCCGTATGCAGTCTGTTTTCTCCCATTTTGCAATATTACATGTTTTGCTGTTGCGAGACTAATAAATAGCTCTAAAATAGTTGAGAGCTTTCTTTTTAACATCTTTTTCAAAAACCTTTCAATATTGTTCCACTGCATATATTTAGCTTCCCCCTCCACCCCCCATCAAAACACCACTTACTCTTTGGAGGCTATTTCTCTTGATCTTATTTTGTTATCACCGCAGATTTTGCCTAGCTGGTTTTTGTTGGAACAACTATGCAGGAAAGCAAGGGCGAATTTTCAGAAGTTGCTTCATCGCCAGTCTTGGGAGTAGTTTTAGTTTCCCATTCACCTTGTGTCTCTCTTGAAGTTTTCATCCTTTGTGATGTTCGGTCTTTACCTCCCAAACGAGTGCTGGCACACTTTGGAAGGGAAGAAGATGGGACGTGGCAAGACATCGTTCATCACTATTGCTAAAAAGCTCTGTGAATAGTGAGTACATGCCTAATGGTGTCAGTGTTAAGCAGCACCCCATGGAGTTTCCAAGTTGGGTACTGGTGGCTGTTTTTTAACAGGCGTCCATCTCTAAGGTGACTCAGATTTCCATTTGCTTGACCGTATGAAATTTTTCTTTTCCATTTTAACAACGCGCGTAAACTTTTTTCAGCCATTTATTTTACCCTGTCAGTCATCTTGCCTTTGAATCTTGGGGTGATGAAGATGTGGGAGGCAACAGCTGAACTGGAAAGAGTGCTTTATAATTGCCCTGAGTCAGACAGCTAAATCCAGCAGTTCAGGCCGACAAGCAGCGTGCCAAGAGGAATAAATCCCTTTTGCTATGTCCTGGATCCCTTCACCCACTGCTAATAACTTCATTGGCTAAAAACAAAGCAGAGCAGACTCTGTGAAATCTAATGAGTTGAGAGACCTGTTCAGGCGTATGTAGTGGGAATAACTGATTGTGCTGATTTAAGAAGGGTAGTGGAAAGTCTGTAAGTACATTTTTTTAATCCCATAAGTTTTGATTGTGTGAAGATCCCAGACAATTGTCCCATTTGTCTGAATGATCTTTTTGCTCCTACCTAGGTTACTGTCATTGTATTCAATAAAAGCCTACAAATTATACGTGCCATACGCATACATGCCTGTGAACACGTGCATAGCAGATAACCAGAGCATGACACTGCCCTCAATGATCTCTTGATATTTTCAGTATAAAACTTAGATTCAGGGCTACATCTATAGCTGAACAACTACATCCGTTCTCTGAATGAACTGTTTTTGACATCCATAAATATCTGGATAATCTTTCCAACGCTCAGCTCTCTTGCACGTGAATCCATGATCAGCATTTTGCTAAAGGAGGTATTCCAGTTCTGTAAGACAGTGGCAACTGCTGCGTGACTGCTGTCGCTAGGACAAAGCACTTAGGATTAGGCAGAGCTTTTAGTGTTTCATCAGAATCTTGTAAAGAAAATCATCTGGAAAACAAGCTAAGGTTTTTGCTACCAACAACACAAGTATGGAGGTGATACTGCAAGTGGAGTATACTTGTCAGATGGACATGGTTTTAATCACATTTAGGATTCACAGAAGCGTATTTCCAATCCACAGAAAACGAATCTGAATTGAGCAGTTACTTGTGTCCATAGAACCAAATGGCTTCATCTCTTTTGTCTGCTCTGTGAGAAAGTTGTAACAAACTAAAACAAACAAACCAACCTCATTGTAATGTAACTCCAATGCTACGTTCTAATACTGAAAGAAAAAACGAAGCAAAACAAAACCACTGTCAGCAAAACTTTGCAATTAATAATTGTCCCATCTGTTGGTAATCCTAAGTGCTATGTTTTGCCTGGAGCCAACAGCTGTCCCTAGTTCTCAACCAACAAGAGATGTTCATGCATCTCTTGGGTAGTGCTCTTAGAAATTTGTGATTGTCGTCCATCATTTATTCTCCTACCAATGCTTTCTTTGTGAATCCATTGAGCAGCATTAGCTAAATTTGCTGGCAGGCACAGAATTTTCCAAAGAGGTTAAGTAAAATTACACGGAGGGCTGAGTAGAGAGAAAAGGCCTGAATTAAGCAGTTTTAAGCTTAGTGGTTACCTCTTCTGTTTGACCTTAATGCTGGTGTGTTTGCTGGTAGTGCTGGGGAAAGTCTGGGGTGGGCAGTGAGAGTCCTGGAACAAGGCTGTGGGGCACCCAGGGCAGCGAGCCCTGCTGCTTGGTAAGAGACTCTATTTCTTGTAGAAATGATTTGGTACTGAGCTTTGGAATTTGTCTTTTAGCAAAATTGTAGCTGTTTTAAATACGCTTGTAGTGCAGGATTCCGTAGGTGACAGGAGGTGGAAGGTGTGGATTTCAATAACTGAAGGTGTTTTATTTAAAAAACAACAGCAACAACAACAAAACAGGCAAGAAAGCAGAACTTGTTGACGTGAGATGGCATTCTGCAGCCATAGGGAACTGACTGATCCTCAGCTGGGGCTGAGCAGTCTGAGTGCTTGCCCTGAGAAGCAAGCTGGATTGTCTTCCCCAAGGGACGTCATCCCCAAATCATGCATCCACAAATGCTGCTGCAACAGCAGCCATCTGGCAAACGTAGGATATTAAAACAAAGCAAGTGATGGCATTACCTGCCCCTGCCTGCTACTCACCTGCCCCATTTCTTCCACAGAACCTGCAGTGGGCCCGCGATGTGCTGCTGGGCAGCGGCGTCCCATGGCAGCAGCTGAAGCACATGCCTGCTCAGGGCCTCTTCTGCGAGAGGAACAAGACCAATTTCTTCAATGTAAGTCTGCACTGCTGATAATACCCTTACTTTCTCAGCTCTTGTTTTAACACCTGTTTCTCATTTGAAAGGCTTGTGAAAGGATGGTAATGCAGAACTTGGGAAAGGCGTATTAAATGAGCCACGCAATTAGTGAATGGAAAGGCAGAACTGTAGAATAGAGGTTTTTGCTGGGATTTCACCTCGTGGAGGGAAACACGTGAGAATTTCTGATGAGCTTGAACACGTGGGGAGGTGTCAGTGCTTCTGTTACACGTCACTTACCGTGCACTTAGTGGTTGAGACCTCTATAAAGAATTATAATTCTATTAATTGTAATTACCTCTTGTTTACTCTTTCTCAAATGGCCTTTCAGTTCTCCTAGCAAACATGTAGTGCCAGTTGCTCTCAGAAATCTCAGGAGCTGGAAGGAGCTCTTTTATTTTGCTTTTGTAGTATAGCTCAGGAAAAGAGTACTTCTAAGCCACACAGCATAGTAGCAATGCTGTCTTATAGACTGTCCCTGTGTATGTGATATATTTTAGTCCACACGGTGGTCTGTGCTTCTCTCAGTAACATAGGACATCATACTTTAGAGACTTTTACGTGCACTTATCTATCAAATTCCCTGCTGCGACTGAGGCTCAATGCCCTGCTGCTGTCTTCAGTATTTGTGGCTTCTCTGTGCCACGTTCTAGTTTTTTGTGCTCTTTTGTGATAGGATTCTGTAACTGTTCTGTGGCTTGTGTGTGGGAAGGACCTAGAAAAGTTCTGTTTGTTTCTGGACTATGATGTGGTTTCCTGTGACTGCAGTGACAGAATTTTCTCTGCATACCCATGCAATGCTATAACCTACCTTGATTTTGATTCATCTGAAATTTATTTCCATTTTCTATTTGTTAACATCTACTTTCATCTTCACTGTACATTGTGTTAGTTAGCACCTCTGTACAAACTTCTCAGTAAGTGCTTTCCTCTGATTACAGTCCCTCAGCTGGGCTGAACAGCTAAGGGATATTGACTGACAGTGGTTCCAAATGATATCGTGGATCTATCTGTGAAAAGAATAATGTAATTCCATCTTTCTGGAAAAAAGTTTTCATTAACAACTACTGTCAGCCTGGTAGGGTGTAGACCAAACAGCTGTGACCTGACAGATGACTACATGGCTTTGTTCTTCAGTATCTGCCTGCTTTCTCGCTAAGAATCCTGCACTGTGATTAGCACCTGACATCTGTGAATATCTTGACTCTGGCTGACATAACCAAGTATTCTTGTGGATGTTCATGAAATTATTCATCATTCTTTAAGTCACGTGTGAGTTTTGCAGGATCGTGGCTGACTTTTTAATCATTGCAGTTTTAAGTGTCAAGAGTGTTTTGTGTTTTCATGTAGGAGGAGTGGGGAATTGAGCAGTGTGTATGAGGGAATGTTTCTGCTTGCAAATGTGAATTGTGACATTGAGAGATCACTGGTTGACTTAAATCATGTCTGGTTTTTGAATGCCAGTGCTAGATAATTTAAAGATAGATTGCAGTGCATCCTTAGGTGCATGTTTTCCTGCGTTATTTTATAGAACAATCATTCTTTACTCCTCATATCGGTATTTTTATACTCTGAAAGATGAAGAGTACTAGGATAGATAAATTAGAGGTAAAAGATACTCTTCAGTGAAAGATACATGCTGGCCTGGTGTAATATACCAGCAACACTGCTAGAAAAGTGAGAAAATATGTGACAGTGATGACCTCAGCTTGGACATAGGTCTGCTGACACACGAAGACAGCATCAGCCCCAAGTCTTGCACATAGAACGCTGCCTGCAGACATGAGACATTTCACCTCGGGGTCTCTAGTGCTGCAGTGTGGCCCCGCTGTGGTGACAGCATAACCAGGGATGGCCAGCACAACTCGTTGGGGTCCCGGTGAATCGGTGCTAACATCTTGATTACTCCTTCAGGCATGTAGCTTATTCTTGCTGCTAACAGGTACAATATACATAATGAGCTTAGCATAATTAAATATTTTGGTGATGTCATTTTCTACCAGCTATATTTTCAAAATCCTCTTCAAGCGGTGCTCTGTGTAGAACATGTGGCAGTAATCCAATACAGATGACACAAACATAGCATGGTGAGAAAATCCAGATCCTAGAGAGAAATGGCAACAAGTACACATGAAAAAAACTGTTAATGTCATCTGACATTCCAGAGTGGGACAAACCTAAATCTGTGAACAACCTGGACAGAAAAACCTCTCCAGTACTGCATCGAAGTGGTCTGGGTTAAACCTCAACTAGCTCGTTCCACGCAGAGCTCCTAGGCTGGCAGTGGGTAAGCACATGTGCTGCACCATCTGGGTCAGTGCTCAGAATATAGACTTGTGTGTCATCCACCGCAGGCAGATGGTGGGACAGCCCACTGGCCCCGCTGGTGTCTTCGCTTACAGACTCAGGTGATAAAACAAGAACTCCAAGGACTGCTACGCAAGTAAGCAGTCACATAATCTTAGAAATTGAATGGCTAACCTAAGCTTATGAATGCCTTCCCAGGGGTATTTTCAACAGAAACACTTCATGTAGGATATCTATTTGCTTCCATATAACGAGTTTGGTTTTACTTTTGAGAACTCTTTAGCTTTCATGCTACAAAAGAATTAAGTGAATGTCTAAGTGGCTTTCTGAATATATTTTACCATAGCAATACCTTATTCTATACCTTACTGGAGCAAGTAGCAATAGTATTTTTAGTCTCTTGACCAGACAGATTCAGGGTTGTTGAAATTACAGCTGACTCGTTTTTACAAGTACAAACAACAACGTGCAAGAGAAAGCTAAGCAGCTCAAAGACGAGCAAGGACTGTGCCAGCCTGCTCCTCCCAGACGTTTTATAAATCATGCATACTCCTAGTAGAATTATTTATGAAATGTTTATGAGAGCACTGTATGAGAAGAAATAAACACGGGGCAAACTGTCTCCCGTTCACTTTTACTGCAGGACTGCAGGTCTGACTCTGCGTGTCACTCTGTTGTCTAATTTGTTAGCTGTCACTCAGCTGCGACTGAAATCTCTTTGAATTTATTTTTGCTGTCTTTAGAATAAGCAAAAAAGACACGTTTGCTTAGCCTGATTTCCTCTTATTTGATGTATTAGGAGATCCCAGGATGCGCAGAACTTGCCTTATGTTTCAAGTAAAACGTGCTCGTTGCATTACTGTCCCCTGTTGCTTCCCAAACGGAAGAGAACAGCCCCAAACTCTAGGATTGGTGCAATGATTATTGCAGGAGTTCCTCGCAGTGTTTCAATGAAGTCTTTTTTGTTTGACCACTTACACTTTTCTCCATAACCTCTGTGTCAGGGGTCACTCCAGCTTCCCTCTTCTTTCTCTCTCCGCGTGTAAATATACAGGAAAACTTAGAGGGCTCTGGAATGGTTTCTATAGTAACTAAATCAGAAATTAATTCATCAGGGAAAAACAAAAACCAAAAAAACACCGTAACATTGCTTTATATAGTAGGGCACATTTTTATTTATTCAGATTTCGTGCCACCGTTAATAAAACAAAGTGAAACCTCATGCACAGATGATGAGTATTCATCAGTCTGTGTGTGGGTGGTGATTGTGGAAGAAGCATTTTGATGGCTGAGCTCAGTGTCTCAGTAACTTCTCCATATGGCTTAATATACAGGAGTTGTATTTTCCTGGCACATTTTCCTGTAATAAAGATCTTGATTTCCAATTTTGGTAGCTGTTCCCCACATAAGTAAATATACAAAAACTGTGCATGCACTCATTCTATATAGTGCAGACATTCATGTGCATGAAGTCTTGCAAGTCTGCAAACGGTTAAGGGTAATTGTTCTGTTTTTAATTCCAAAAGAGATGTGGTATGTTTATTCTCTGCTGCATCCCCAAAGCTCTTCATTCTGCGGTCTGAATAAGCAGGGTCAAACAAAGGTGGCATCAGACACTGGGAGCCCGAAGCTGAGAGACAGCAGCGATTTCCCTTCAGCTGCCAGTGTTCGTTCTGGGTGCAAGCAGGCACTGGCAGTAGACCTCTGGTGTACAGACCTGCAAGTTCTGGGCACCAAGCAGCTGAAGGATGAGAGCTGCTGGTTCCTGGTGGCAATTCTCATAATAGGAGGGTGATAACCAGTGCGCACTGGGTTACTCTCCTCGAATAGCAGGTTCTTTCCTTAGCTGTGTTTCAGATTCTGAAAGCTACATCTCAGTCTTTCCAGAGGAAAACGATTCTGAAAAGGAGGGCAAGCTGCAAGGACTGACTCTGTTTTGAGATTCTGTACAACTGGAGCTAGATGGGTGAATTTGAGACGTAGGAAATGAAGGCTATGATGAAGTCTCTAGTGTAAAATCGTAGGGGAAGAGTTCATCAACATTGCTGGAGGAGGAAGCTGGGAATTTGTATCAAGGAAGTTTCATAGTATGCCTCAGTTGTTTTATATCTTCCCTGAGACGCATTACTGATCACAGTAAGGAACATGGCACCCAGTATATTGATCTGATACAGACCTTTTATTTTTCTCCCAGCTTCTGAAGTATGACCTCAGCATTTATGACTTCCATGACTTTTATTAAAAGGCAACATGTGCTACAGCATTTTAATGTCTGTTGGTCCTGCGATGCGGTAGAGAAAACTGGATGTATATCATTGAAGGGAAGAATGAAATCTGTTAGGGTGGTCTCCATTATGAAACAAAGTCTGTGAGGTATTGCAGGCTTTTGTTCTATCCAGTCTGTTTGCTACTGGTGTTAACCAAAGAAATCCCAAATACCCCCTGGGGCAAAGGGCAGCTTGACCGAAGCCTCGGTTTATTTGTTTCGTACTGTGCACTGGAAAAGCCTGAAACTAGAAGCAACAGCAGCCTAAGATCCCTCTCCTATAACTTCAGCTGCTCTGCTTTTCTTTCTGTCCCTGGCTACTGATAGATCTGGGTTACTCTTCTCCTGCTCATCAGTTGTGTGTCTTTTCAGTTGGCAAATGTGCTCCCAGCTCCAAGACATCTGCTGTGTGGAAAATGAGAAGTAGTTCCATTTGAATTAGGAGGAGAAAGGGAAAGAACTCATAGAAGTTTACTGTGAATCTGTGTGAGCTGAGATTCTGCCTCGGCAAGGTTGGAGTTGGTGTTCAGTTGGGGCTCCAAGAGAACTAATGGGTGTATTTGAGCTTGCTCACTGTTTGCCATTAAAAAAATAAAAAGTTGGTCTTTTTAGCACTTCTAACAGTTTGTGTGAACAGGAGAATGAGAGGATGCCAAATCAAGTTTAAAACAACAACAACAACAAAGCACAAGTGACATCCCAGAAATCACAAGGGCTTGGTTATTCAGTTTTGCTCTTCTTGCTTTTGAGAGTTTTGGATGCCATTTTTATGCAACTAGAAGGTAACAGAAATCATGAAGGACTCCAGGTGTTTTCAGCGTGCATTTAAAAAAAAAACAAAAACACAACCTTTTGATTCTAGCAGCTAGATAACACTCTAAATTATTAGAGTTAGTGGCATTTAATTGGTGGCATACAAAATAGCGTCTAGAAAAGGTGACCTCCACCACTGACACTGACCTGTGCAGCTGGATAAAACAAAATAATGATAGCATAGTGACAAGGGATGTCATTAGTCTCATGTGTCTGTGCTTTGTAATGTGGTAGGCAGATAGAGCTATCTGGTTAGAGGATGGTTAAGTCCCCACCTAGTTTAAAAGAATCTTTTCAGGAGATGGCATGTTCCGTCCATGAAATATCCGTGCTCTCACTGTGCAGGCCCCAGCAGAGACCCTCATGAAGAGCTTGCTACTTAGTACAAGTGCCATTCAGTCGATGCAAATTCTCACTGTCAGCTTTCTACTGACTACGAAGCGTTCAGCTGTTAAGTTCAGTACAAGACGTGCGCGTTTCGCTCAGCTGCCAGGAGAGCCAGCTCCTCGCTGAAATGGTTGACAAGGTGGGAAGGAGGACTGTCAGCAGCGCCCTGGCACGCTGTTAGGAGCTGCTGTGCTGCAGGGAAGCTGTGCTGTGTGAGCCGGGGCTGTGCAGGTCACTCAGCACCCCTCCTTAAGGCGAGACAGTGGATGACCTTGGTGTTCTGCCTTGGGGATGCGTTGGAGCTAATGTGCTGTCTGCCCAGCTTGCCGCCTCTCAAATTTTCACAAGTGTTTCATTGCTTTTCCTACGTTCCTGCCTAATGTCATTACAAAGCTATTGTTCTTCAGCTGTGTGAGGAAACCGTTTCTGGTGTGGGTGAAGAGATATTTGTGTGGAAAGCTTCTCAGGAATAAATAACCCCATCAGGAATCCCTGCTGAACCAAATGATTCATAATCCCGTGACTTAATTTGTAAATAAAATCAGCTGTATAAGCGGCAGCTATTTTGTGATTGAGGCATAAGCTGAAGCCTGAACTGCTGGAGAGTGAAACCAAATCAGTGTTTTCCCATCCGTTGCTCCTTGGCGTTCTTCCTGTTTGGTCTTTGTTAATTTTCTCAATCTTCCTTCAAATATAACCTCTGTGGAGCAATACCATGGCACAGAGGTGGGTGCTTAGTTCTGAGCACCAGTCCTTGAGTGCCCAGCACCACAGGGTAGAGGAACTCATCCATGCTAACAGATCGGTTAGCAGATGCAGGAAGGTATGTTTGCATTGGTTAAATATAATTCATATCTGTGAGATTATTTCTGAATTAAGTCATCAAGTCTAGGATATTTTTAAATGAAAATTAGATTTTGTATAATTTGGTTAATTAAGAGACATAATGAGGTGACACTAGCTTTTTCCTGAAGCTGTGACTGAAAGTCAATTATGAGGAGGGTGTGTGGAAGAGAATGACTGTTTTCTCTCACTCTTTGTTAAATTTGCTGATATTATTGTCTGTATCTGAAACAGACAGAATGTTTGTACGTAGATAAGGCAGCTTTTAGAGCTACCTTTTTGTTTTAGTCAAATAAGCATAGTAATTTCCATTGTTTTTGTCATCCAGCGTAGCAGATAGGTTCCACTGGGGGAAGGGAGAGTGGGGAAGCGCTGATGCTGGTTGCCCCTATAATGAGAGTTAAGATGGCATGATTTCTTTTCTGACAGCTGTTCATCTGCCAGTAACCAGCCAGAGTCCTTTGTTCTCCCGTTTTTTTCACTTGTAATGATAATGTAACTGTACTCATATACCTCCTGCCCAGACTTGCTGATGTTTAAACTAGAAGAATGCTTTTAGTTTGGTACAAATGAATTTGATCGTGTTGTCTGTTGCTTGCTCTTCTGTGTGCTCTTTCTCTCAAGCAATCTTAATGCCAACTCTGAAAACAAAAGCAAGCAAGGAGTTAACTGTGCAAGTGAAACGCTTGTAGTGATTGGATTAAGACCAGAAACCCAGCAAGCAATGAAGTCTTAAAGATGCCTATAAAAAGCTAGATAACTTTTTAACCTCTGCCCAACATGTTATTTACAGTTCCTCACTCCATCCTCTTGGAAAAACAGAACTCATCAGTGAAAAATGTCCGTCGTTCGCAAAGTTTTCTGTCTCAGTGTATACACACTGTTCTTTCTGGCTGGCTTTGCAGGCTTCCAAGGCCCAGCGAGTAAAGATGCCAATAAATCTAAATCCCCGGAGATCCAAGCATGGCGTTTTAAACTGTCGTTTGTGCCAGTGGATATTAAACAGCTTCCCCCCGCCCCATTGCTTCCCTAGGAAAAGTTTCTTCTTTTGTTGTTGCTGATATATTTTTAGACAAAGGACAAATAACAATAAAAAAGTGAAAGAACAATTGTTGCGGAGGTTGTAGCATGTTACAGGACATAAAGCAGTTTTAAATCTGGATCTTAAAAAGTTGAACAGCAACCATTTTACCCTGTCTGAACAGCATTTGGAAGGTGCTGGTTGGCTTGGAGAATACTGCGTGATGAGCGTCCTTTTACAAATGTGCAATGAATAAATCCATAATTTGATTTTAGCCATCTGCCAGCTGTGTATCAGGTATGAGTGGAGGAGCAACCTTTAGATGCTTAACCACTGGACAGGGTTAGTTTTAAACTTAAGTTCTTAAAGGGAAAAAACCAAAACCCCCCATAGGCTGTGACTGAAAGCTTTCATGTGTCCTTTTAGTCGCAATGTGCGAAGTTCACACAGGCTTGTTGAAAGCAGCGTGTATGTGTCTGAAGTCACGTCTCGCTGTCTTTAATAACCCTCTCCTTTTGTTCTAAAACTGATGGCAGTACTCTGAGGAATGGAAATTTTATGTGTGTATGGCTAGAGTCAAAACCTCAGGGTAGTTTTCTAAAACACTTCTTTCTTAGGTGAAGCTGTGAGTGATGTAACCAAGATGAAGTGTGTTTTTTCACTCGTATGTTCTTGATGAAATATTTCTGCCAGTTGTATGCTGTGAGGATTCTGTGGCATTAATCGGTGCAATTTTCCCTACTATTTCTATATCCTTCGCTTTGGGAATGTTTCCAGGACTGCTGTTGAGGTACATGTCAGCTCTGTATCTGATCTCAGTACAGTGCTTGCCTGTTCCATGTTCCAGATATGGCAGTGAGATTCCTGTCTCTTGTCTGTGCAAAGAGACCAACCTCACTCTGCAAGTTAAAGGAGCCGGAGGGCAGCTGGTGAATGCCAAAACACGTGCAGCAGATGTACAGTGCCTCCCCCAAACCCTGCGACAACTAAATTCTGCACCTGCGGTGGTTTCGATTGACTTGGCATTGCGGTTGATTACCACTTTCATCGCAATTAATAGTGAAAGTTATTTTATTAAAGCAGCGTATGTCATGAGAAAAATTCCTGGAATTACAGTTCTCAGCAGAAGGATCTGAGTATTTTTGTATTTTTTGTGGATATACGTTGCCTCAATGCAGAAGTGAAAACAGGAGAACGTGGGATGAGAGCAGTGATACAAGTCTGTGCGTACATCTGTGCCAGCGGAACGTATTTATAGATATATCCTGCTGTATCCATTAATTTAAAAGTATTTAGCTGGCAAAATTAAATAGGTTAAGATGGAGGTGAAGAGATAAGGTAGGAATACATGTTGCTGTTATGTGGATGAGCTGTTTTTGAGATGCCTGCAGTGTCACTGTGTGGGGCACAGATGAAGATGCTGAAGCAGGAGTTATCTCTGTAATAGTGCTCCATCTTTGGCAAAATTCCTAACGGTAGAAGAGTAAAAATGCTGAATATTGTATGGTGTATTACTGCTCCAGACTCCTCAGCTCTTGTGGAGGAGGTTGGATTTCCTGGCATAATATGAGCACTTCTTGGAGTTTGCATGATAGCCAAGAGGTGAAACCTCAAGCGCTGACCGCTTAAACAAGGTGACTTTCTCCCTCTCCTGAAAGGAGTTAAAAGAAAAAGTGATTGAATGGGTGACTGAAAGTAAGCGTATCCACAGTGGCCAGTATTGCGGCCTGCTCCTCTGAGCACCTGAGCGCCATCCAACGAGGGAGGTTCCTGTCAGAGCTCAGGTGAAAAGCAGAGCATTTCCAGGAGCTTTCTGAACTTTGCTCATCTCAGCTGCACACACTTCACCTCCTACCAGTTAGATTTCTTGCGTCCTGTCAGTAAACAGCTTCATGAATTTGGCTTTTATTAAGTCGGTTGACTTTTCAGTAGCTTAGGGGAAGCAAAGCACAAAAGTAGCACAGACCTTTCACTTGAAGCACTTTCTAGGAGTTATTCAGAATGAGCGACTAATTTTGCCTGCTGTTTGGCTTGCTGACAGAATAAAAATCAGAAATTGAAAATTCCTACCAAGTCATTTTCAATTGAAAACTTTATCACTTCAGAACTGCTCCCTGTGTGCACACTCCAAGTGTACCAGCACTTAAACTGTGATCTACTGCTTAGCAGACTGGAACTAGTGTGAGTCATTAAATTAATGGTGTTTTCTTAAGTATTCAGAGGATTGAGATAATTTAATGAGCTTGTTATAACAGCTGAAATGATTTCTATTTACACATACCTACTTTGTTCCCCCTGACAGGCTGCACTGCGGGTTTAAGAGCACGTGTTGGTTTTTCTTGCCTGGTGGTTGTTTTTAAATTCATAGTATAACCATCAAATACAGTATTTCAGGGTCACTGAGCTCCACTTACTCCAGTGCTACTGACTCTGAAGTATTTCCTGTGGGAAGCACTTGGACAAACCTGAAGACAGATGGGTGTGCTGTCAGGCTTTAGTTGCTGTTCAGCTCATCTGTGGAGAAGTGTGTGGCTGTCCCAAACTCTGTGACACTTTAAGACCACCTTAACCTGCTTAATATAGAGTACATATTTTGTCTGTGCTCCATTTGCGTAACACAGCTAGCAGCAGATTCAGTGTTAAAAGACTTGAATAGAATCACAAGTCAGGTTTTATAAAACGAGCACGGATTACAGGCTAGTACAGTGCTATAATGAAGATGGGTCCTCAGTGTGAATGTAGTGCAGTGCATTTTCTTTGTCACATATGGGAAAATACTTTGTGGGAACGTAAAGAAAACATTAAGGTATAAAAGTATTAGAAAGTGACAAAAAAAAGAAATGAATGATAGGTAGGTGTGGTTTTGTTTTTCTTGTATCAGAGTTGATAGGGACAAAAAGCTGAGCAACTCTGGCTCCAGGAAAAAGAAAGATTTAGGAACAACTGCAGTTCTAATATTCTTAGATTTTACTTCTAACTCAAGCAAGGACATGCAGCTTTTAAACCAGGTAGATTAATTCCTAAACATAGCTTCAAGCAACACTACTCCTAAGTCATGGCTGCAATAACATGGGTATTTTATTTTTAAAGGGTAACCAGCAGTGTTTAAAACCAAAGGTTTCACAATCTTTTTTTTTTTTTTTTTTTTAATTTATTTTTTTTTGGTGGGCATCTAACCTGAAATAAACATTAGTATTCCTATCATTGACTGATTAACTTTTAATTTCAGTCTGGGGTTGCTCCAAGAAGCTCCTGCATAAAAACAAACAAACAAAAAAACCCTGCAAAGCTTCCAGTGATTGGCTTTGCTATCCAAAACTGTTTCCAGATTAGGAGTAGTGTTTGATTGGCACCTAAAGCCAGAAAAACACTTTGTCATCAACATGAAGCAGAATTTCTGCAGGCAGTAAATTCTTGTCTTACAGGGATTAAACAGGAGTAACAGTAAGAGGACTTCCTGAATTTCACTCTGCATGTGTTTGCATGCCTGTGTGTGTTTTAAGGGAAGGGACAGTTGTGATGTTGAAAAACAAACAGATATTTTAGGGAGGGTAAAAACGTGTTTGCAAATTAGCAGTTGGTGGATATTGCGCTCCTCAAGTGTTTGCTGGCAATCAGGATGTTCTGGGCACAGCATTACTGTGGCACTGTAGGTAGGTAAACCATTCCACGGCCACCGATAGCTGGGTTGCTTTGTCACTGTCTTTGCAGTATGTCACTCTTCTCCCTCCAAACTGTGAGAAGCCTCTGCTTGCTTTTTTGTGAATAATTGAGCCAGAATAGCATTTCCTGCCTCTGTATGTTCCCAGATCAATAAGGTAAAGCAAAGCAAAGTGCCTTTTTTTCCTGAAAACTTCCATTTGATGGCTATCTCCAGGGGCAGCCTGAAGCTAACAAAATGAAAGGCCCACCAGGAGATGAGTCTGAATCAGAATTCTTTAAGGATGTGGACAGCAAGGTGAAGACAGCAAGATGATACACCACAGTTTTCTGTTCTTAATCTCCTTGTGATTTCTCTTACTGCTGTTGCTACCTTCTGACACATTCCTCTCTTATTTTTCCATGTGCATTTATTCTTTCTTCTTGCCCCTTTAACAAGAGTTTAAATGTAGGACAAATAATTAGGTAGTTGAATATTATTTTACTTGTTTTTGTCTGTAGACAAAACAACATAGGGTCCATATGAAATTAGTAGAAGTTCCTTTTTGTAAGAGGAGTTTCTAATGGTTTTGTAAGTGTGTCAGACAGAGTATAAAATGATACTGGACCAGTTGAAATATTATTTTACAGTCAAAGTTGTGGTTTTCAGGTAAGAGCAGTAACTGTCAAGAAAGATTCAATTACCCTTACTCACTGAGTATCGCAAAGGCACAGGTTTTGAAAAGACACGTATCCCCTGAGAGCCCAGATTTGGCATTTGCTGCTCTATATTCCTCTTTCTGAATTCAGAGGAAAGTAAAATGACTCCAAAACAAGAATCATAAACCTGTATATACACAGGAGAATGCCTCTGGATAATAAAATAGGTGTATTTTAAAGGAAAAATGAAGTACAGCTTTTTCTCCTCCCTCCTCTTCCTTCTCCAAAACCTCTTTCAGCTGCCTGCTGCCCATCCTGGGGGTTTAACCTCAGTGCAGATACACTGCTGCTTTCAGCGACAGCAGCTAATTCTCTTCCCTGCACTAGTGATCTCCTCAGAGCAGTCCCAGCACTGCTAGAAAAGGGAAATTGCCCTGTAAAATAATTACATCCTACCATAACACTCGTTGCTCTGGATTAGAGTGGGTGTTCCAGGCCAATATTCTGGTCTGATAGCTATTGTTATCCGCTCGCAAGATGATTAAAAAAATCTGAATTAAAGGAAGCAAATAGTGCTGCTGAAGGAAGAATGCTTTCTGTTTCCTGCAGGACCTTAATTGCCCTCAGAGCTTGAGATTACCTTTCCCTCTGCAAGGAGAGGAGGGAAGAAAGCCATTTCTAAGAGAAAACAATATCCTACTTCCTTTAAAATAAAATAAATGGAAACAGAGTTGATGCTAGGATTTACACTGCCCATCCTCTGCAGAACATCACTTAAAAGTGAGACAATTTCCAGTGTATATATGTTGACCGTAACACACTCATATGCTGTGTTTGCATGGAAAGCCTGCATGGAAAGCCAGCATCCTTATCTCTGCTGTGCAGAGAGGTCTGGAATATTTCTGAGCGTTTATTATTCATCCCAGAACGCTTCATCAAGAAATCCCAGTGTGCGAGAGTTAAAAATGCTTAAAAGTGGAAAATCACTTTCTGGCTTGTCTGGCTCAGAGTGTTGTGGCACTGGAAAGCATGTGCTAGAGTTCTCAACCCAGTAGGTGATTCCAGCAGAGATATTCCTCAGACTTGCTTTGGTTGTTGTCAATTTAAAGATACAGCTATTTAAAAATGCATTTGATGAACTAAGCCTTTTAAGGAAACACTGAGATATAAATTGGTCACTTTTTAATGGTCTGGAATAGTCCTCTGCCATCCTCCTTTCCCCTCAAAAATAACTAAAAAGTGCATTTAAGGCACTGTCGTTCAGGATTTACCATTGCACCTAGACTGACTGCTCCTTCTTGAAGACTATCTGCTGAACTGCAAGTAATCATTACGAGCATTTATTCTTAAAAGGACAAATGTTAAGTCATCTTGTTGACTCTGGGCATGTTTCAAGTTTCCTGTAATTGCTCTGTCAGTGTTTCCCCATCCATTCTTCCTTGCCAAAACGCATAAAGCCATGCTGTTTCATTCCTGTATCACCCAAATTGAGCATAAAAAGCAGGAGATGTTAGCTGTTCGTGCAGCCCTCATTTGCACAGTGTCTCCCAAGTCATTAAGCAATTAAGAAAATATCATCTCATCTTTCACCCCTCATCAGCCAGAAGCCTCGAATAGCATGTCCCAAATTCTGTGCTGTGTAAAAAATAATTAATGAAAAGGCCTTTGATATTACATAGCGCTGTGTGTGAACCGAGGACGTGGGCGTAATGGTGCCAGCCATCTTCTGCAGCAGCCATCTCACCAGCGAGCCTGGGGCAGGCGGCAGCAGGAGCGCGGCCGTACAAGCAAGAGCTGTAGCTTCAAGTCGTGCTAGGGCTGTGCTCCAGCCACTGAGGCTACTGCTGACACGAGCACCCAGCCTTAAATCCCTGCTTGCCAACAGCAGGTACGCGGCTTCATCCACTTTTTGCCACAGTGCTACTGGATTTATGGCATCTCTTTCCTCTTCTAGATTTGGAAGGTGGAAGTCCCATCGTATGTTGCTGGTTTCTGTAGGTACAGGCAACTGATGCCGTTATATTTTTTATATTCTCTAAGCCTTTATATTTTGTATGTTAGGTAACAGTGTGAATGTTCTCCCTTAGTAGCACCATAAGTTACGCATGCATACACGTCCCAGCAGCGCACAATGGGCCCTGCTTGTGGTGGCTCAGGCAGCTGGGTGTGTGAGGTAGGAGCACGCAGTGCAAAGCTAGGGAATGTAATGGTGATCGATAAAAATGATGATTTAAAAAATCATAGAACGATAGGATGGTTTGAGTTGAAGGTCCCACCAGGTCCCACTGCCTGCAGTGCACAGGGACACCCACAGCTCCATCAGTGCTCACAGCCCCGTGCCCTGACCTTGGGTGTCCTAAGGGATGGGGCACCACCACCTCTCTGGGCACCCTGTGCCAGTGCCTCACCACTCTCTGTGTAAAGACTTCTTCCTTAGATCCAGTCTAAACCTCCCCACTTTTCATTTGGAACCATTTCCCCTAGAAATGGGTAACTTTTGGAGTTGGGCAGAATTGAAGATAATCTGTGGTGAAAAACCTATCCCGCTAAGCTCCTAAGAGACCAGCTTGTTGCCTTAATTAAAGTTGGTAATGGACCTCTAAAATAGTCTTTCTGTATAAAAGCAACAGCGAATCGGACCTAACCTGTATATTCCATTTAGTGATATTAAACAGATTTTGCTTGTTTGTAAGGCAGTTAGTTTCCAGATTTCAAAGTATTATAATTCCTGTTTACCTTTTATCATCATCTGAAGGCATCTTCTTGCTGCTTTTTGTGGTACCAGGACAGATGAAGAGGAGTAATTAAAAAAACACGGTTCTTATCGTGCCGTGCTTATGGCTTAAAGGCATTTAGATGTTTGGAATTTTTATGACCGATTTCCAATCTGCTGCACACCCGGTCCCTGGGCTATTAACTTCAAACATTTTCAGATGCATTTAATTCCAGGTACAACAACCACTTCATTTGCACAAATACACGACAGTACGTAGGGAAAACCTGCAGCGCAAGAGAGCGTAGGAGCTGTGCTGCTAACGTGGAATAGCCGAGCAGATTAAAACCTGCAGGTCAAAAAAGAAAGCCTACTGCCATTAATACTTTGTAAGTATGCATTTCGGATCTGTAAGTTCTGTATTGAAAACATAAATCCCTGTTACGCAGTCAAAAGATGAAAGGTTAATGGGCGGAAAGGGGAAGGTTTGGGAAGCAGCCGTCGGGGCGAGGGGCAGCGGCTCGTGCCGGGCTGTCAGACACGGGCGGGGCAGCGCCGAGCTGCAAAAAAAAGGAGAAAGAAAGGGGGAAAAAAAAAAAAAAATCCTGCTGT